>NC_091984.1:211056589-211229664 GCF_044704955.1 Pristiophorus japonicus | reverse complement strand
CAGGCGGGGGAACCAACTCTCACCACCTCACCCCTCACTACCCCCCCCCCCTTCACACACCTCCACTCACACTCTCACTCCACACCCACACACCACTCTCCACTCAACACACACCACTCACTCACTCTCACTCTCCACACACCACTCACTCTCTCCTCTCTCTCTCACTCTCACACCACACTCTCTCACCACTCCTCACACACACACTCTCTCTCTCTCTCCACTCTCTCTCTCCCCACTCTCTCTCTCCACTCTCTCTCTCTCTCCACTCTCTCTCTCTCTCTCTCCACTCTCTCTCTCTCCCACTCTCTCTCCCCTCTCTCCACTCTCCTCTCTCTCTCTCTCCCTCTCTCTCTCCACTCTCTCACTCCTCTCTCTCTCTCCACTCTCTCTCTCCACTCTCTCTCTCCACTCTCTCTCTCCACTCTCTCTCTCTCCACTCTCTCTCTCCACTCTCTCTCACTCTCTCTCCACTCTCTCTCTCCACTTCTCTCTCTCCACTCTCTCTCTCCACTCTCTCTCTCCACTCTCTCTCTCCACTCTCTCTCTCCACTCTCTCTCTCCACTCTCTCTCTCACACTCTCTCTCTCACTCTCTCTCTCCACTCTCTCTCTCCACTCTCTCTCTCCACTCTCTCTCTCCACTCTCTCTCTCTCACTCTCTCTCTCACTCTCTCTCTCTCCACTCTCTCTCTCCACTCTCTCTCTCCACTCTCTCTCCACTCTCTCTCTCCCTCTCTCTCTCTCTCTCTCTCCACTCTCTCTCTCCACTCTCTCTCTCCACTCTCTCTCTCCACTCTCTCTCTCCACTCTCTCTCTCTCTCTCTCCCTCTCTCTCTCTCTCTCCCACTCTCTCTCTCTCTCCCACTCTCTCTCTCTCTCTCTCTCCCCACTCTCTCTCTCTCCCCACTCTCTCTCTCTCTCCCAACTCTCTCTCTCTCTCCACTCTCTCTCTCTCTCTCCACTCTCTCTCTCTCTCCACTCTCTCTCTCTCTCTCTCCACTCTCTCTCTCTCTCTCTCCACTCTCTCTCTCTCTCTCTCCACTCTCTCTCTCTCTCTCTCTCTCTCCACTCTCTCTCTCTCTCTCTCTCTCTCTCCACTCTCTCTCTCTCCACTCTCTCTCTCTCTCCACTCTCTCTCTCTCTCCACTCTCTCTCTCTCTCCACTCTCTCTCTCTCTCTCCACTCTCTCTCTCTCTCCACTCTCTCTCTCTCTCCACTCTCTCCACTCTCTCCACTCTCTCTCTCTCTCCACAATCTCTCTCTCTCCACACTCTCTCTCTCCACACACTCTCTCTCTCTCCACACTCTCTCTCTCTCTGACCGAACTGCGTGTGTGAACCGGGGACCAAGAATGGGACCGGACAGCCTTCAGGTGGGGTTGGCGGTAAGTTGCTGCTATGTGTTTTTCAATTCTTTCAGTGTGTCCAGGCATCTGATGCACCGCTTTCCTTGCCTGCGCCGATTTCCTTAACTCTAGGGAAGGTTTTTCAGGACAAGCCGCAAACGCTGGTCTAATCAGAACTGGAGTAACTCTCAGCTGGCGAAACGTCCCTAAATGGCCAGAAGTGGCTGGTTACGCTCCCTTTGGCTGAAAATAAAACTGACTTATAAAATTTGTAACTGAGTTACGCTGGTGCAAATTTATTGGGGAAACTGGAGATTTTTAAGTTAGGCCAGAAAAAGCAGTCTGCTCAAAAAAAATCGGCACAAATACTGGGGAAAATTGAGCCCCACTGACTTTGAGATATTGCTAACACAGCAATTGAGCCATTGCTTGACCCAAGTCTGGCTAAAGCAGTTTATTGTCATATTGTTTCATCAGTGTGGATTTTGAATCCTTTACCTTCAGTAAGAGCATGTCACAGTATTACTGTATGACTCTGTAAATAAATGCTAATTGCTGCACTTCCGCTGTTCTCCTGTCCCGGTTATAAAGTGCACTGACCGATCTGATCATTATCAACCGAGAGGTTGAAGAGGTAATAAACTGGTGTTTTATCTGAACAAAAATGATCAATTTACATAAGTGACATCCTATCAAATGTAATATAACTTATTGATATTGATGATATCTCCTGATTACAAGCCAGATATTTGTAGAAACACATTTATGCCACGAGATAGAACTGTATGGGGACTGAAAATTTGATATCAGCGCTTCTTGTGGAAGACAATTGGTGCAGTTTCTCGGTGCTTTGCTAGCCTTAGATTACATTTTGGATGTAAATCTGGCACAGCAGCTCTGTTACATAGAGTACTCCCTGTAAAATACTGTCGAGGAAAATATGAGCCACTTTTTTTTCCACCTATCCTGAACTATTGTGCTATAAATGAAAGTGGCAATACAAGAAACTGGTGCTTTTATTTTCTCGTGTCAACCTTATCTGTGACGATCTAGATCAAATTAATATACAGGTATTTTTTTCTTTTACCAGATAAGAATCTTACAGTAGCTATTGAAGGAGATGTGGAAGAAGCCAAAGCACTCGCTAGACCACCAGAGGATTCCCAAGGTAATCTTATAGTCGGTGGAAATTGGGACGATTTGGAATTGTACTTTAAAAATAATTTTTGCTTTTATGAAACAGTCAAATGCTTTCTCCCAATGGCTCAGCAAGATTATCTGGTAATGAACTAAGCCCTGCAGACCTAGAGGGTCCCAGGTACAATTTCCAGTCCGATCTGTCAGTGGTTGTTGTATTGGCACTGTAACTGTCCTCAGTGCCCCAGATTAGGGAGGGCAGAGGGGTAAATCAGGCAGGATCCTGCTCCATATCATTGTCCATGATTTCAGTTAATTGTTTTAGGTCACGTCCGTGTTCTTTTTCCTTGGTTCTTAGCTTCTTGCCTTTCTGTGCAGATGATGAAAGTGACTCGGATGCAGAGGAAGAGCAGACAACAACTGTAAGTAACCGTCACTTTAGCTATTCAGTGGATGTTTGGTGGCATTGGTACATTCCTCAACAAAATGGAAAATTCTGCTCCATTGGCCAGCAATCACTAAACCAGATAATGCTGGAAATGCAAAGCAAGTTGGTTAGCATCAAAAGAGAGTGTCGTGTTTCAGGCGACACCCTTTATTCTTCTTTAGGAACTCGGGGCTAGAAATTCCGTTGCGCCCCGTTTGGGGTGATAACTTTTGGGAAGTGAGAAAAGTATCGGCAGGCGATAATCCTTTTTTCATCCCGGGAACTTCAGCTTTCGCGCTCCAAAAGGGAAGTGGAGCACTAAATCAAGCACTACCACTTCTCTTGGAGCGCTAAAGTGTGTGAGGGGGCGGTAGCGGCAGAGCGCTGAAGAATGTTCAGTGCAGTGTTACTGACATCAGAGGCTTCTTCCCTCGCTGAAAGGGAAGGGCCAGTGCTGGGTTGCAAGATTCTTCCCTTTATTTCTGTGGGGCCACTGGACCTGCGCAACTTCCATTATAGCCCCAAGCACTCTGAGAGTGGAGGGCTGAGCAATCGCGCAGCTATGCACCGTCGAAAACAATCAGCAGGCATCAGACTGGTGCGAAGAATAAAGTTTGCCCTACCTGACCACCACGACCTTTATCGCTCCCCAAGCGGCCAGCCAAGGTGACAACGCCTCCTGTTTCTGCCCGGCGGTGCAGCAGGGAGCGGGTGCGAATAACACATCCTGGGCAGTAACGGGGCGCTGCTCACCTGATGACGTCAAGATCTATGGGACGCAAAAGAGCGAGGCGATAAGTGTTAGCGCCAGCACAAAACCGCCAGGGAAGTTGGCGGGCGACGTTGAATCCGCTGCGCGTGGTCGGTAACCCCTTAGATTCCCCGTTACCGCCCCTCGCAGGCACTAACTGGAGTTGCAAAGCAGCTGAATTTCTCCCCCTAGAACCTTAAAGTTTAAAAAGTTGGACAGGGTTGAAGGAAGCTTGGTCAAAAAGGTGGCTTTTAAGGACAGCTTTCAAGGTGGACAGGTAGTGAGGATTTGGGGAGGGATTTCCAGAGGGTGAGGCTTAAGCGGCTGAAGGCATGGCCTCCATTGGTGAGATAGTGGAAGAGGCCAAAATCCATGGAATGTGGAGGGCGGTGGGGGGAGGGGGGGTGGTTATAGATAGGTAGGAGTGATGCGACAAAGATGACAATTTTAATTTGAGTTGGGGGACCAGAAGCCAACATTGGTCAACAAGGACCAGGGTAATAGATGAGTGGGACTTGGTACAGGATAGAATATGGACAGCAGAGTTTTTGATGAGCTGAAGGTTACAGAGGTTGGATGATGATAGGTCAGCCAGCAAAACCTTGGAATAGTCCAGTCTGAAAATGACGAGACATGGATGAGAGTTTCAGCGGCAGATGGGCTGAGAGTTTGCCTTCGCCCTTATATGTTACAGAAGTGGAAGTAGGTGGTTTTTATGATGGGAAGGATATAGCCCGAGGTTCATAACTGGGTCGAATAGGCCACATCGTTTTCGTTATCTATAACCATTCACATCTAGTTGGTTTTTAATGTCTATCTATGCAAATACACAATGTATAAAAAGCTTCTGGATCATAGAAGGATAGAAGAAATAAGGAGAATTGTTGAGATAGTTCTGTAAAAATCCAAAATTGTAACATGAACACAGATTATTTTTATACACAGGGTTCCAACAGAAGGAAGGGATTTAAAAATATATATATTTTACCTAGTGCTGAATTTCAATATGCAAGATGGGGGAGTCAAAGATTTTTTTTAAGTTCTGTTTTATGTATTCATATATAATTTTATTTGGGATTGGAGGCTATGGGCTCAATTTTCCGCAGTGATTTGCGCCGTTTTTTTGGCCAAAATAGTAAAATCCAAGTTTCCCCCAAGATTGTGCGCCAGCGTAACTCAGTTACGATTTTTTTAGGTTAGATTTTTTATGTGTCATGCGGAGCGTAACCTGATGTCTACCAGTTTTTCACAATTCTGCAAGTTTGGCCAACTCATAACTCTCCCAGGACGGCGTATGTGACCACTCCCAAAAACCTGGGCACTTAAGAAAAACCAGCGCACGTCAAAAAATTGGCGCAGAAAAATGCCATTGTTTTTAGGCAAAATTTTGGAGGGAGTCAAGAACATAAGAACATGCATCATCAAGCTTAAATTTTTCCAACTGAAAATGCAGAAAATGGAAGTTTCATGCAATTCTTTAAGTTTGGATTTTTTTAAAGTGCCACGTCACCACTGAACATCTCCAAACCGAGCTCGAGGGTCGGAACGTCGGCCGGCACAATCAGTCCCTCACCCGCACATGGGCTCGGGGCACGGCTTCAAAAGAAACCCGGGGGGGTTTGGAAGCCGAACTGAAGGCCTGAGAAGCCTTACACAATGCCACTAAGCAGCAAGCAGCATCAAATGAAGCCGGGGGGTGGAGGGGCGGTGGGGCGGTGTTTCCTGATCTAAACAAGCCCATTGCGCCTGCTCAGACCTGGGTGTGGTCCATACTAGGGCATCGACCTTGGGGAGAGAGACAACAAAGAAGCTTGTCCTGCCTGCCATTTTGAGCTTATTACAAAGGTACAATTTAATCACTGGCGCAATACTGCCAATGCCATACCTCGTGCAAGCCTCTGCAAGATGGTGCTGCGGAGGAGACAATTGATTTGACGTCATCACGTGAGGAACCTCCGAGCACGTAGGATGATGGGCAGGAGGCCTTACCCACGTCGGGTATATCGAGACAGGCGTTCATACCTGTATCTGAGTGATGCAGACTGTGTGAGAAGGCTACGTTTCTATAAAGAAGCTGTAACTGAGATCTGTGAGTTAGTAAAAGCAGACCTGCAACCTAGAAGCGTCAGCAGGACTGTTTTGTCAGTTGAAGTGAAGGTTGCAGCTGCACTTTCATTTTATGCATCTGGATTGTTCCAAGCCACAACTGGGGATGTGTGTACCCTTTCTCAACGTGCAACACATTGCTGCATTCGGTAGGTGACTGCTGCACTATATTCCCAGAGAAATGACTACATAAAGTTCCCCATGACCGCCCAGGCAATGTGTGACAGGGCTGTGGGCTTCTCCAGGATTGCTGGCTTCCCAAAGGTACAGGGCTGCATTGATTGTAGCCACGTCGCCTTGCGAGCACCTTTGGAAGATTCCGAAATGTACAGAAACAGAAAAGGTTTCCACTCCGTTCATGTGCAACTTGTGTGTGACGACATACATCGCATCATGTCAATTGATGCAAGATACCCTGGGAGCACCCATGATGCGTTCATCCTACGCGAGAGCGCTATATCTGCCATGTTTCAGCAGCAGCCAGAAGGGCAGAGCTGGCTACTGGGAGACAAAGAGTACAGCCTCGCCACTTGGCTCATGACACCCCTACGCGTAACACGGACGGAAGCTGACCGGGAATGCAACATGTCGCACATTGCGACGCGCAGCATCATAGAGAGAACCATTGGCATCTTGAAACAGTGTTTCCGATGCCTGGACCATTCTGGAGGCTACTTGCAATACTCCCCTGAGATTGTCGGTCAGTTCACTGTTGTGTTCTGCATGCTGCATAACTTGGTCATCATGAGGCAGCAGAAGCTGCTAGTAGAAGACCCACTGCAGTGAGAGTGGCTGATGACGAGGAGGAGGACGAGGAAGCCATGCAACTACCTGACCCTGGAGCACGACGGTAGAGGAGGGCGGGCCGTCGTGTGCCTTCAACGATCGCTCGAGCCTTGCGCCGCAGCTCATCCGTGAACGCTTTGCTGCCTGAAGGCTAAGTGGCAACTATTCCAAATGTACCATGTTTACTGTTTGGATCTGTTCTGTAATGTTGTGTTGTGTTAATGGAACAAATAATAGAAATGATTCTTATTTACTTCAAAAAGTTATGTTAATAATGGAACAAATAATGGAAATGATTCAATTATAATTTAAAATATATTTTATTCAAAATTTTAACAAATGTTTGTACTTAACTTTAATAAAAATATTCTTGTATCAAACTTTAAAGTTTTCAGTTACGATCACTTACATAACTTACGAACTCTAAGATCACTTGAAACTTTAAGATCACTTACAAACTTTTAAACTTGTAAATTTACATAACTTACAAAAAACTTTTAATTTGAGAACAAGTGACAACAATAATAAGAACAACAACAACAGCAGCAAAGAAAGGCTGCACCCATCTCTCCTCCCCCTTATTCTAAGACTGCCCGCTGTGCTTGGTCTTGGTAACTCCGCCCCTCAGGCGATGGCGCAGCATTTCTCGCGTTGGTACCAAGCTTATTCTTTTGAACATCTCTAGTAATGCGCACTTCTTGATTGCGGGTCGGGGGGAGGGCGGGGCTGCAGGCGGTAATGTGGAAGGCCCGGCTTGGGCCTCTTCAGAGGCTGGTGTGGGGATTGGGAGTGGGAGTGGCAGTTGTTTCTGTCACTGGGTGCGGGGTCTGGGCGTGTTCCCTTATTGCAGCAGCTAACTCCGACATTCCCTCCCTCTTGTGCCCTGACAGTGTGTCAACTACCTGCAACATTCCCTCCCTCATGTTCGCCAACAGTGTCTCAGCTGCCTGAGACATTCCCTCCCTCGTGTGCCCGGACAGTGTTCCCATTTCTCGTGAGAGTGTTGTTACTTCTGCCGACAGTCCCCATACCTCATTACCCACCGCACTGATGGTGTCCAGGAGTGATCGTGTAAGGTCAATGATCCCAGCACTCATTGCTATCATCTGAACCACATCTGTTAGATCCTGCACCTCAGAAGAGCACAGTTGAGCTCTCCTTCTCCTCCTCACCCTGGGTGTGGCTAGCTGCATCCCACTGGGACCCGCAGCCTCGGATGGTGGGGAACCATGGAATGTCCCAGCAACAAGCGTACTACTCAGGAAAGAGGCTGGCACTTCAATGGGGGCACCTGCACCTCCTCCAAAGTAAGTATAACAGTGAGGGCTTCATCCATCCCCTCTCCCTCACCCTCATGCTCTTGGTCTGGAAGGTGGAATTGGAAGATGTTCTTTTCAGGCTCGTCCGTGTCGGAATAATCTTCTGCATTCTGGGTTGGCCTCAAGTTCTGCAAAATATAACAGAACACAGACAAAATGGTTAGCAGCAGAGGAAGGGGCAGGGTGGGTGGCATGAGTAGGCTCACACAGTGCAGGGCAGCAGGCTGATTTGAAGAACCACGATGAATGATAGCACATTGCATCAACCGAAGCGTAGCTGACGGAGACATCCCCATGAACCGAGCTGGCCCACGCAGTACTTAACATTTAGGAAAGCCAGACTGGAATTTGCAGGACTTACCCTCTCCCTCGAGTGTGGACCCAGCTTGTAGAGTGGTGGTTGCTTTTCTCCAGGCAGGACCCATCAAAGCAGCGACCCTGTCTTCCAAGGGTATCGCTGGCTGCAGATTTGCCGGGCCTCCTCCTGTTCACGTTCTTTTCCTTTTGTTGTGTGCCACCTTCCTCTCCAAAGATGAAAATATAACTTTTTGTGTCTTTCTGCTGGGTTGGAAATATACAGATGGTCACATTTACAATTGCAATTCCATTGAATAAATGAAAATATTACTTACATTAACTACTTGACCAAGGTCCTGCCATTTCTTTTCCTCCAGACCTCGGTATGATCACCATTGCACAGTAATCTTCTGCAAGTTGGTTCCAGTGTTTCTTAATTTCTTTTGGAGAAACTTTTATGTGACCTCTGCTGGTGTCCAGCTCGTGCCATCTGGCCTCAATCACAGTAACTAGTGCCTCCACTTCATCCTGTAAGAAATTCCTGGTCCTTGAACCGCGTTGCATCTTGTATTGCAGCTCCAATTTTTCTAATAAGAATTAGAGTTCTCACACATAACTGGCTCTTTAAAAATGGCCGAATGCAGGCCAGGAGCTTTACTGGGCATGCACAGCCATAGCAAAAATGTCCTTTTTTTTTCGCGCATGCGCAGAAGTGGGAACACCGTTTTTTTGGCGCAGGAATTAGGCTCCACCCGCAAAGCCACAGGAAAGGTTGCACGGCGCCAATTTCAAAAATAGAATGGGGAAACTTGGTACTTTTTTTTGAGTAGTTGGGACCAGAAAAAACGTGTGTAACTCTGACAATGCGCCAAAAAAGGGCATTGGGGAAAATTGAGCCCCATATGTTGATGGAGGAAAGGTTAAAGAGAGAATCTTGCTATTAGTATCATTTTTATAGTCATATATAATTGTCATCTTTTTCACTCTCCCGAACAAAATACTTCTGAAATGACATGATTATTTTATGTAAAACTGCTCATGAAGCCGTTCCCCTATGTACTCTCTTTACCCAAGTGCATATTATGAATGACCTTGAGAAACAAATTTCATTGCAGTTTTAATATATTTCGTGTCTTTTAAAATATTTTTGTTCCGAATTTGCTCATTACATCAATGAACAGTATGATCCAGGAGAATTGCTCAACCTGGCACTGTGAGGGAGCTGAGTTACTATGCGCTGTTAAAAATATATGATTGCTGAACCAGTCTATTTGACTGTCTGGAATGGTAGTTCAGCTCTCTCAGACAATCAAACTTGGCAGCACCACCAAGCATGTCATCATCAGCATTCATTTTTAACTTAATGCATTTCTTTGTGACTGATTTGTAAAAGATGAGATGTGAAGATTGTCTTCAAAGTTAAACAATTTGCATACTGAAACATATTTCTAAAGTGATCTCTGAAAAAATTATTCAGTGCTTATTAATGTGCTGTCTAATTATTTTAGAAAAGCGTTGTGAAAAATATACGCATGAAGGGAAAGGGTAAATGTTCTTGTGGTATAACCAAGAACAAGTTCTGGAAGAAGATATTTAAATATGATTGACCCCTTTTCTCGTGCCTAATTATAAGTTTTGCTATAGTGTTATGACACTTTCCTTAAGTCTTGAGTTACTCTTGCAGCAAGTGCTCAAACCCCATAATTGCAGCTAGTATTTACATTTTTTAAATCAAATGGCAGTGTGAATCGTTGGCTAAATTATTGATCTTTTTTCCAGAAACGTCGCCGCCCAACCCTTGGCCTCCAGCTGGATGATAAACGCAGAGAAATGTTAAAACGGCACCCTCTGTCTGTTACTTTAGACTTGAAATACAAAGGTTAGAACTGTGTGTGTTTATTGCAAAGAGTGAGACTGCATCAAAGCTTTATGTACTGGATAAATGCTGTGCTCAACATTTAAAAGGAGTGTCTAGTGTTAATTAACATCTTTTTAAAACACTGGATTCCTCTGGTATCGTGTTGAAATTGGCACACTATATAACATCAAAGATTTTTCAAAAAAGATTTGTAGGTTTTGCATTATTTGTGCAAACTGTAATTCTTTGTAGATTAGTATCTTAATGTGTGCCTAATTATTGCCTAATGCTGGAATTGAAATCTTCAGTGAAACATCTAGTATTACTGAATAGTTGTTTTCAGATGGTAACCCTACTTGTGTTCCTAAATATTTTTCTAAACATTCCTGCTTTCCCCAAGTGTGTGCTGAAATACACATTGATCACATTTATAGTTTTTAGTTATCATTTTTCTCTTTTGGCAGATGGCAGTATCCTTCACCTCTATTTCCACTATTTGATGAACCTCAATATAATGACTGTCAAGACTAAAGTGACCACAGCTACTGAAATGTCCATAGCTATCAGTGCAGGGTAAGGGCTGAGGAGAGAGAAACATAAATATTGTACCTACGCTGTTGTAAGTGGGTTTGGTTACAGCAATGGCTTGCAAAAATAGCTGGAGCCGAGTGAGAGGAATTCCAGCTCCCAGTGCCTACTTCTCATCATTAGCCAAACTTGGCTGGTCTATAATTAGCAATACTTTGGAATGCTACAGACCTATTTGCCTTAAACATCGGGGGCTAGAGTTTCCGCTGCGTGCACAGTCGGGAAATTGCACCGAAAATGAGCTGGAAATTGTGCTGGTTGGGTTACAGCTCAAGTTTCCAATAAAAGTAATTTGCATAATCACAAACATAAAATCTTCCATGAACCAGCGAAATTGGGCACCGTAATGAATATAATCATTTGATTTCTTTCCATTAAGCAGTATTCGTTAATGTATTTAAGATGATAAACTGGGCCAGTTTTATTAATACAGCTGGAAATGGGTTTATCACAAAATATAAGCATTTTTCATAAGAGTGTTCAGTCCATTACCTGTGAAGAACCTGATTTAAAATCACTGAAAATGAAAAACTATACTTTCATTGGTGTACTCTAGTCAGTTTCTTAGTAAATTAAGTGTTTTTGATCTGAAAAATACTTTTTAAAAAGGTGTCTACTAGTGCCTGTGCGGCAAGAAAATGAGTGCAATTTGAAGGGCCTTCCCTAACCAGCGGAACATCGCAATTCAGACCTGGGGTAGTGGTGGGGCCTGAGCCAGGCAAATTGAATTGTAAACCAGCGTAAAAGAGCACGGAAAACACAAACACAAGTGAATTTGGGTATAACTCTTGTTTAAAACGCCTCGATCTTCTGCGCTGCTTTGGCCGATTCCACACAGGTGGCGCTGGTATTACTGGCATAAACGAGCGGAAACTCCCCCCAGATTACTGAGTCTGTCACAGAGGATCAACTCGGCTCCACTTTCCTGTTGTCAGGCATGTTAACTAACTCAACATGAAAGAGGCCCTGCTTACCACCCCCTTGAGGGCAACTGATCTTTAGACACACATAGATTTAAGCATTTATGAGACAGGAAGCAGGAACTCGTCGCAAGCAGCATGGTAACCAACACAACTCATAAAATGTCAGGGCATTGCAATCATCTGATTTAATTGGGCTTTCACGCTACATGGGAATATCTGGCTTGCCTTGGATCAATGTCCTATTTGCAAAGAATATTATATTTCACAAAGATTTTGATTACTGTTCATGTTTTATATGTAATTTTAGTGATAATTTCACTCTCTGCTGTGTATTTTTAAAATCTTTTACAATTGCAGAGATCTATTGTCTCCAGCCTCGTTACTGAGTTGTCTGTACCCTGGAGACCATGGCAAGAAAACGCCAAATCCTGCTAATCAGTATCAGTTTGATAAAGTTGGGTAAGTGCTTTCATTACCTTTCACTAGTGTAAGCTACAGTATGTCAATTAATGCAGCATCTCACTCACAAATTTGTTGGAGATATGTAATATTCGTTGAAGTGTTTCTTTTCTGAATTACCATGCTTGGTGATTGTATTTGTGATGCTGTGGCAGGATTCATTCATTGGTTTTTCAAGGTGAATGAGCAGAAATAGGCTGACTGGCCTTCCTCATCTGTCCATCTTGTGATCATCATCATCATCATAGGCAGTCCCTCAGAATCGAGGAAGATGTGTTTCCACTCTAAAAGTGAGTTCTCAGGTGGCTGTACAGTCCAATTCAGGAATTACAGTCTCTGTCACAGGTGGGGCAGCCTGTGGTTGAAGGAAAGGGTGGGTGGGGAGCCTGGTTTGCCGCACGCTCCTTCCACTGTCTGCGCTTTCTGCATGCTTTCGGCATCGAGACTCGAGGTGCTCAGCGACCTCCCGGATGCTTTCCCTCCATTTTGGACGGTCTTGGGCCAGGGATTCCCAGGTGCCGGTGGGGATCTTGCACTTTCTCAAGGAGACTTTGAGGGTGTCCTTGAAACATAGAAAATAGGTGCAGGAGTAGGCCATTCGGCCCTTCTAGCCTGCACCGCCATTCAATGAGTTCATGCTGAACATGCAACTTCAGTACCCCATTCCTGCTTTCTCACCATACCCCTTCATCCCCCTAGTAGTAAGGACTACATCTAACTCTTTTTTGAATATATTTAGTGAATTGGCCTCAACAACTTTCTGTGGTAGAGAATTCCACAGGTTCACCACTCTCTGGGTGATGAAGTTCCTCCTCATCTCGGTCCTAAATGGCTTACCCCTTATCCTTAGACTGTGACCCCTGGTTCTGGACTTCCCCAACATTGGGAACATTCTTCCTGCATCTAACCTGTCTAAACCCTCAGAATTTTAAATGTTTCTATGAGGTCCCCTCTCATTCTTCTGAACTCCAGTGAATACAAGCCCAGTTGATCCAGTCTTTCTTGATAGGTCAGTCCCGCCATCCCGGGAATCAGTCTGGTGAACCTTCGCTGCACTCCCTCAATAGCAAGAATGTCCTTCCTCAGGTTAGGAGACCAAAACTGTACACAATACTCCAGGTGTGGCCTCACCAATGCCCTGTACAACTGTAGCAACACCTCCCTGCCCCTGCACTCAAATCCCCTCGCTATGAAGGCCAACATGCCATTTGTTTTCTTAACCGCCTGCTGTACCTGCATGCCAACCTTCAATGACTGATGTACCATGACACCCAGGTCTCGTTGCATCTCCCCTTTTCCTAATCTGTCACCATTCAGATAATAGTCTGTCTCTCTGTTTTTACCACCAAAGTGGATAACCTCACATTTATCCACATTATACTTCATCTGCCATGCATTTGCCCACTCACTTAACCTATCCAAGTCGCTCTGCAGCCTCATAGCATCCTCCTCGCAGCTCACACTGCCATCTAACTTAGTGTCATCCGCAAATTTGGAGATACTACATTTAATCCCCTCATCTAAATCATTAATGTACAGTGTAAACAACTGGGGCCCCAGCACAGAACCTTGCGGTACCCTAGTCACCGCCTGCCATTCTGAAAAGTACCCATTTACTCCTACTCTTTGCTTCCTGTCTGACAACCAGTTCTCAATCCACGTCAGCACACTACCCCCAATCCCATGTGCTTTAACTTTGCACATTAATCTTTTGTGTGGGACCTTGTCGAAAGCCTTCTGAAAGTCCAAATATACCACATCAACTGGTTCTCCTTTGTCCACTTTACTGGAAACATCCTCAAAAAATTCCAGAAGATTTGTCAAGCATGATTTCCCTTTCACAAATCCATGCTGACTTGGACCTATCATGTCACCTCTTCCCAAATGCGCTGCTATGACATCCTTAATAATTGATTCCATCATCTTACCCACTACCGATGTCAGAGTTACCGGTCTATAATTCCCTGTTTTCTCTCTCCCTCCTTTTTTAAAAAGTGGGGTTACATTGGCTACCCTCCACTCGATAGGAACTGATCCAGAGTCAATGGAATGTTGGAAAATGACTGTCAATGCATCCGCTATTTCCAAGGCCACCTCCTTAAGTACTCTGGGATGCAGTCCATCAGGCCCTGGGGATTTATCGGCCTTCAATCCCATTAATTTCCCCAACACAATTTCCCGACTAATAAGGATTTCCCTCAGTTCCTCCTCCTTACTAGACCCTCTGACCCCTCTTATATCCGGACGGTTGTTAGTGTCCTCCTTAGTGAATACTGAACCAAAGTACTTGTTCAATTGGGCTGCCATTTCTTTGTTCCCCGTTATGACTTCCCCTGATTCTGACTGCAGGGGACCTACGTTTGTCTTTACTAACCTTTTTCTCTTTACATACCTATAGAAACTTTTGCAATCTGTCTTAATGTTCCCTGCAAGCTTCTTCTCGTACTCCATTTTCACTGCCCTAATCAAACCCTTTGTCCTCCTCTGCTGAGTTCTAAATTTCTCCCAGTCCCCGGGTTCACTGCTATTTCTGGCCAATTTGTATGCCACTTCCTTGGCTTTAATACTATCCCTGATTTCCCTTGATAGCCACGGTTGATCCACCTTCCCTTTTTTATTTTTACGACAGACAGGAATGTACAATTATTGTAGTTCATCCATGCGGTCTCTAAATGTCTGCCATTGCCCATCCACAGTCAACCCCTTAAGTATTATTCGCCAATCAATCCTAGCTAATTCACGCCTCATACCTTCAAAGTTACCCTTCTTTAAGTTCTGGACCATGGTCTCTTGAATTAACTGTTTCATTCTCCATCCTAATGCAGAATTCCACCATATTATGGTCACTCTTCCCCAAGAGGCCTCGCACAACGAGATTGCTAATTAATCCTCTCTCATTACACAACACCCAGTCTAAGATGGCCTCCCCCCTAGTTGGTTCCTCGACATATTGGTCTAGAAAACCATCCCTTATGCACTCCAGGAAATCCTCCTCCACCGTATTGCTTCCAGTTTGGTTAGCCCAATCTATGTGCATATTAAAGTCATCCATTATAACTGCTGCACCCTTATTGCATGCACCCCTAATTTCCTGTTTGATGCCCTCCCCAACATTACTACTACTGTTTGGAGGTCTGCACACAACTCCCACTAACGTTTTTTGCCCTTTGGTGTTCTGCAGTTCTACCCATATAGATTCCACATCATCCAAGCTAATGTCCATTCTAACTATTGCATTAATCTCTTCTTTAACCAGCAATGCTACCCCACCTCCTTTTCCTTTTATTCTATCCTTCCTGAATGTTGAATACCCCTGGATGTTGAGTTCCCAGCCCTGATCATCCTGGAGCCACATCTCCGTAATCCCAATCACATCATATTTGTTAACATCTATTTGCACAGTTAATTCATCCACCTTATTACGGATTTCCTGGAGTGCATAAGGGATGGTTTCCTAGACCAATATGTCGAGGAACCAACTAGGGGGGAGGCCATCTTAGACTGGGTGTTGTGTAATGAGAGAGGATTAATTAGCAATCTCATTGTGCGAGGCCCCTTGGGAAGAGTGACCATAATATGGTGGAATTCTGCATTAGGATGGAGAATGAAACCGTTAATTCAGAGACCATGGTCCAGAACTTAAAGAAGGGTAACTTTGAAGGTATGAGGCGTGAATTGTCTAGGATAGATTGGCGAATGATACTTAAGGGGTTGACTGTGGATGGGCAATGGCAGACATTTAGAGACCGCATGGATGAATTGCAACAATTGTACATTCCTTTCTGGCGTAAAAATAAAAAAGGGAAGGTGGCTCAACCATGGCTATCTAGGGAAATCAGGGATAGTATTAAAGCCAAGGAAGTGGCATACAAATTGGCCAGAAATAGCAGCGAACCCGGGGACTGGGAGAAATTTAGAACTCAGCAGAGGAGGACAAAGGATTTGATTAGGGTAGGGAAAATGGAGTACGAGAAGAAGCTTGCAGGGAACATTAAGGCGGATTGCAAAAGTTTCTATAGGTATGTAAAGAGAAAAAGATTAGTAAAGACAAACGTAGGTCCCCTGCAGTCAGAATCAGGGGAAGTCATAACTGGGAACAAAGAAATGGCAGACCAATTGAACAAGTACTTTGGTTCGGTATTCACTAAGGAGGACACAAACAATCTTCCAGATATAAAAGGGGTCAGAGGGTCTAGTAAGGAGGAGGAACTGAGGGAAATCTTTATTAGTCGGGAAATTGTGTTGCGGAAATTGATGGGATTGAAGGCCGATAAATCCCCAGGGCCTGATGGACTGCATCCCAGAGTACTTAAGGAGGTGGCCTTGGAAATAGCGGATGCATTGACAGTCATTTTCCAACATTCCATTGACTCTGGATCAGTTCCTATGGAGTGGAGGGTAGCCAATGTAACCCCACTTTTTAAAAAAGGAGGGAGAGAGAAAACAGGGAATTATAGACCGGTCAGCCTGACCTCAGTAGTGGGTAAAATGATGGAATCAATTATTAAGGATGTCATAGCAGCGCATTTGGAAAATGGTGACATGATAGGTCCAAGTCAGCATGGATTTGTGAAAGGGAAATCATGCTTGACAAATCTTCTGGAATTTTTTGAGGATGTTTCCAGTAAAGTGGACAAAGGAGTACCAGTTGATGTGGTATATTTGGACTTTCAGAAGGCTTTCGACAAGGTCCCACACAAAAGATTAATGTGCAAAGTTAAAGCACATGGGATTGGGGGTAGTGTGCTGACGTGGATTGAGAACTGGTTGTCAGACAGGAAGCAAAGAGTAGGAGTAAATGGGTACTTTTCAGAATGGCAGGCAGTGACTAGTGGGGTACCGCAAGGTTCTGTGCTGGGGCCCCAGCTGTTTACACTGTACATTAATGATTTAGTCGAGGGGATTAAATGTAGTATCTCCAAATTTGCGGATGACACTAAGTTGGGTGGCAGTGTGAGCTGCGAGGAGGATGCTATGAGGCTGCAGAGTGACTTGGATAGGTTAGGTGAGTGGGCAAATGAATGGCAGATGAAGTATAATGTGGATAAATGTGAGGTTATCCACTTTGGTGGTAAAAACAGAGAGACAGACTATTATCTGAATGGTGACAGATTAGGAAAAGGGGAGATGCAACGAGACCTGGGTGTCATGGTACATCAGTCATTGAAGGTTGGCATGCAGGTACAGCAGGCGGTTAAGAAAGCAAATGGCATGTTGGCCTTCATAGCGAGGGGATTTGAGTACAGGGGCAGGGAGGTGTTGCTACAGTTGTACAGGGCCTTGGTGAGGCCACATCTGGAGTATTGTGTACAGTTTTGGTCTCCTAACTTGAGGAAGGACATTCTTGCTATTGAGGGAGTGCAGCGAAGATTCACCAGACTGATTCCCGGGATGGTGGGACTGACCTATCAAGAAAGACTGGATCAACTGGGCTTGTATTCACTGGAGTTCAGAAGAATGAGAGGGGACCTCATAGAAACGTTTAAAATTCTGACGGGTTTAGACAGGTTAGATGCAGGAAGAATGTTCCCAATGTTGGGGAAGTCCAGAACCAAGGGTCACAGTCTAAGGATAAGGGGTAAGCCATTTAGGACTGAGATGAGGAGAAACTTCTTCACCCAGAGAGTGGTGAACCTGTGGAATTCTCTACCACAAAATGTAGTTGAGGCCAATTCACTAAATATATTCAAAAGGGAGTTAAATGAAGTCCTTACTACTCGGGGGAGAAAGCAGGAATGGGGTACTGAAGTTTCATGTTCAGCCATGAACTCATTGAATGACGGTGCAGGCTCGAAGGGCTGATTGGCCTGCTACTGCACCTATTTTCTATGTTTCTATACTCCTTGCATTAAGACACAAAGCCTTCAGGCTTGTTTTTTTAACACTCTTTTTCCTTTTAGAATTTTGCTGTACACTGGCCCTTTTTGTTTTTTTTCTTAGGTTTTTCTGCCCTCCACTTTTCCTCATCTCCTTTCTGTCTTTTGCTTTTGTCTCCTTTTTGTTTCCCTCTGTATCCCTGCATTGATTCCCATCCCCTGCCATATTAGTTTAACTCCTCCCCAACAGCACTAGCAAACACTCCCCCTGGGACATTGGTTCCGGTCCTGCCCAGGTGAAGACCGTCCGCTTTGTACTGGTCCCACCTCCCCCAGAACCAGTTCCAATGCCCCAGGAATTTGAATCCCTCCCTGCTGCACCACTGCTCAAGCCATGTATTCATCTGCACTATCCTACGATTCCTACTCTGACTAGCACGTGGCACTGGTAGCAATCCCGAGATTACTACTTTTGAGGTCCTACTTTTTAATTTAGCTCCTAGCTCCTTAAATTCGTTTCGTAGGACCTCATCCCTTTTTTTTACCTATGTCGTTGGTACCAATGTGCACCACGACAACTGGCTGTTCTCCCTCCTTTTTTAGAATGTCCTGCACCCGCTCCGTGACATCCTTGACCCTTGCACCAGGGAGGCAACATACCATCCTGGAGTCTCGGTTGCGGCCGCAGAAACGCCTATCTATTCCCCTTACAGTTGAATCCCCTATCACTCTCGCTCTCCCACTCTTTTTCCTCCCCTCCTGTTCAACAGAGCCAGCCACGGTGCCATGAACTTGGTTGCTGCTGCCCTCCCCTGATGAGTCATCCCCCTCAACAGTACTCAAAGCAGTGTATCTGTTTTGCAGGGGGATGACCACAGGGGACCCCTGCACTACCTCCCTCGCACTGCTCTTCCTGCTGGTCTTCCATTCCCTATCTGGCTGTGGACCCTTCACCTGCGGTAAGACCAACTCGCTACACGTGCTACTCACGTCATTCTCAGCATCGTGGATGCTCCAGAGTGAATCCACACTCAACTCCAACTCCACAACGCGGTCCGTCAGGAGCTGGAGGCGGATACACTTCCAGCACATGTAGTTGTCAGGAACACTGGAGTCGTCCCTGAGTTCCCACATGGTACAGGAGGAGCATAACACGTGATCGAGCTCTCCTGTCATGACTTAACTCTTAGATAGGCAACAACAATGCTAAAGTTTACTCACTGTTATAGAAGAGAAGAAAGAAAAACTACTCACCAATCACCAGCCAATCACTTACCCCCTTGGCTGTGATGTCACCTTTCTGTTTCTTTCTACTTCTTTTTTGCCTTCTCCCTGTAGCTGCACAAGTGCGCCTTTTATAGGCCTCCGACCCCAGACTCGCGCCTCACCAACTGCCGCCGCCTCTCGCTGCCACTGGGCCTTTTATAGGCCTCCGACCCCGGACTCGCATCTCACCAACTGCCGCCGCCTCTCGCTGCCACTGGGCCTTTTATAGGCCTCCGACCCCGGACTCGCGCCTCACCAACCTCAGAAACGTTTCCTCTGCCCACCTGGGTCTTGCCTGCCGTGTAGGAGTTCCGAGTAGAACGCTTGCTTAGGGATCTCGTGTCAGGCATGCGGACGATGTGGCCCCCCAATGAAGCTGGTCGAGCGTGGTCAGTGTTTCGATGCTGGGGATGTTGGCCTGATCGAGAACACTGACTTTTGTGTGTCTGTCCTCCCAGTGGATTTGCAGGATCTTGCGGAGGCAGCGTTGGTGGTACTTCTCCAGCGCTTTGAGATGTCTGCTGTATATGGTCCACATCTCTGATCCATATAGGAGGGCAGGTATCACTACTGCCCTGTAGACCATAATCTTGGTGCCAGATTTGAGCTCCTGGTCTTCAAACACTCCCTTCCTCAGGCGACCGAAGACTGCGCTGGCATACTGGATACGATGTTGGACCTCGTCATCGATGTCTGCCCTTGCTAATAGTAGGTTCTTGAGGTATGGAAAATGGTCCACATTGTCCAAGGCCTTGCCGTGGATTTTGATGACCGGGTGGGGGGCAATGCTATGTGGCGGGGTCAGGTTGGTGGAGGTCCTTTGTCTTACTGCTGTTTAGCGTAAGGCCCATGCTTTCGTTCGCCTCGGTGAAGGTGTTGATGATGGCTTAGAATTCGGCCTCTGTATGTGCGCAGTATCGTCCGCGTACTGTAGTTCGATGACAGAGGATGGGACGACCTTGGATCTAGCCTGGAGGCGGCGAAGGTTGAACAGTTTCCTGTTGGTTCTATCGTTTAGTTACACTCCAGCAGGGAGCTTGTTGAGAGTGAGATGGAGCATTTCAACAAGGAAGATCGAGAAAAGTGTTGGTGCGATGACTCAGTCCTGCTTGACCCCGGTCCGGATGTGGATTGGGTCTCTGGTGGATCCATTGGTCAGGATCACGGCTTGCTTGTCGTCGTGGAGCAGGCGGAGGATGGTGACAAACTTTTGGGAGTAGCCGAAATAGAGGAGGATGCTCTTTAGTGCCTTGCGGTTGACCGTGTCAAAGGCCTTTGTGAGGTGAAAGAAGGCCATGTACAAGGGTTGATGCTGTTCCCTGCATTTATCTTGTAGTTGACGCGCGGTGAAGATCATGTCCGTTATATTCCTTAGTGGACGAAATCCACATTGCGACTCTGGGAGGAGCTCTTCAGCCACAGGGAGAAGACGATTGAGGAGGATTCTTGCGATGACTTTCCCAGTGGCCGACAGCAGGGAGATTCCTCTGTAGTTACCGTAGTCGTACTTGTCCCCTTTTTTGAAAATGGTCACCACTACGGCATCGCTGACATCTCCTTGCATGCTCTCCACCTTCCAGATAAGAGAGATGAGGTCATGCATGCATGCCAAAAGTGTTTCTCCACCATACTTTAGTGCCTCGGCAGGGTTTACATCTGCTCCTGAGGCCTTGTTGTTCTTGAGCTGACGGATGGCCTTTTTTACCTCAGGGCTGGGGTTTTACTGAGATGGTGGTGGGTAACATGCTGCGGGATGGAGTCGAGGACACTCGCACCAAAGACAGAGTCTCGGTTAAGGAGATCTTCGAAATGCTCCTTCCAGCGGGCCCTGACTGCCTCGGTGTCCTTAATGAGTGCTTCTCCGTTCTTGGCCAGAAGTGGGGTGGGGCCTTGGGTGCTTGGGCCATAGGTGGACTTAACTGCGCTAAAGAAACTGCTGGATCTCCTGTGCTTTCTCCACCCACTAACTATTCTTTAGGTCGTGGGTTTTTTGTTGGACCACGGCCTTCAGCCGCCTGTAGAGCTGCTTTGCTGCTCTCGAATTGGGTTGCTGCTTTAGGTTCAGAAATGCCTTGTGCTTGCAGCTTATTAGCTCCTGGATCTCCTGGTAGTTCTTGTTAAACCAGTCTTGGTGTTTCATGGTTGAGTAACCGAGCGTCTCTTCACAGGCGCTGGTTATGGAGGCCTTGAGGGCAGTCCAGGCGCTGTGGGCATTCTCCGTCTCGGAGTTATCAAGGGCCGCCAGGTTGGCAGTGAGGTGCTGGCTGCATAGGGCTTTCTTACCTGGGTCTCTGAGTGCTCCAGCGTTGATTTTTGTGCAGCATTGTTTCTGTTGCCATCGCTGTTTTGGGGCTATATTGATGTTGATGACAGAGCGGATTGGGTGGCGGTCCGTCCAGCAGTCGTCATGGCGCAGGTGATGTGCACCTCCTTGCGGTCCCTCGATCAGACGATGACGTAATCGAGCAGATGCCAGTGCTTGGCGCGAGGGTGTTGCCATGATGCCTTGTACTTGTCCCTCTTGTTGTGTTGGTGATGACAAGATCGTGTTCTAGGCATTTTGTCAGGAGCAGATACCACTGGAGTTGGTTTTCCCTACCCCCTCTGCCGATCACGCCTCCCCAGAGGTCTGTGTCCTTGCCAACTCTGGCGTTGAAGTCGCCAAGGAGGATCAGTTTGTCATCCGTAGGGACCCGGTACAGGAACAGTAGAGCCTGGTCTCCAGTCGTCTTGGACCCCCTTGTCGCTGGACCAAGACCTTGCTCTGCTAAGCCCATGTGGTAGCCGGTGTACAACTACCACCCCACGTTAAAAGAACTCACGCACAGGCATTTTCCACCCTTCAAAATGAAGTTCGGGACCTGGAATGTCAGGACCCTCATGGACAACCCAAACAGCGACAGACCGGAATGCCGCACAGCTATTGTTGCCCGGGAGCTCAGACGCTTCGACGTTGACATCGCCGCCTTAAGTGAGGCCTGGCGGGCAGTGGAAGGCCAACTCAAACAACAAGGTGGTGGTTAACACCACCTTCTGGAAAGGCAAAAGAGGAAGAATGCTGCCTTCATGGAGTTGGCTTTGCCATCAAGAATGAGCTGGAGGGCCGTCTCAGAGACTCCCCCTGTGGGATAAGCAAACGTCTCATGACTCTCTGACTCACCCGAGTCCAGAACCAGTGCACCACAGTCATCAGCGCGTACGCCCCAACACTCGACGCAACAGATAAGACAAAGGAGGAACTCTACTCCAGCTTCAACCTTCCCTGTCCCTATCTTGTGAACCGTTCGGCTCGTAGAGATAGACATTCGTCCCATCACTTTGCACTGGATTAAAGTCAGGTGCCAGAGATGAAACGACAGTATGAAAAGCCTTTGCCGCGAGTTCCCAAAATCTGCTTTTTCACAAAGTAAATCTGACCTAAGAACAGAAATTGGTGACCAAGGGGCCAAAATTGCCCCTTTCAGAAAGGCCCATTAGCGCCGCGGGGGGTGTGCTGAAGAGTTTTCGCCCCGGCGCAGCGACTGGAATTGCCCCCGGGGCTGGCGAAAAGTGGTTTGCCCCACGATTAACGCACGCCGATGACATCATTCTGCACCAGTGGTAGTGTTTCCCACACTGATGCTAAACTATCATTTAATTTGAAGTGACCGCCCCAAACCAGGGCCATTGAATATATTTAAGATGGAGCTAGATAGATTTTTGAACGATAGGGGAGTCGAGGGTTATGGGGAGCGGGCAGGAAAGTGGAGCTGAGGCCAAGTTCAGATCAGCCATGATCTCATTGAATGATGGAGCAGGCTCGAGGGGCCAGGTGGCCTACTGCTGCTCCTGTTTCTTATGTTCTACATATTGATCTTAAAACTCTTTCATTTTCCCTAGAATTTTAAATTTCAGTGACTACATTGGGGAGCTGGGACACCCCTATGTTTGGGTTCAAAAGCTTGGAGGATTGCATTTTCCAAAGGATCTGCCACAGGTGAGACTTTGAGTGTCTGTGTACACAAATCATAAAAGCTAGTATCTGAAGCATAGGTACAAAAAGTAATCAAAAGGGTTAATGGAATGGGGCCTTTATCTCGAGAGGACTAGAATACAAAGGGAAGGAAGTTATGCTTCAGTTGTACAACGCCTTGGTCAGAGACCACATCGGGAGCACTGCGTTCAATTTTGGGCATCGCACTTCAGGAAGGATATATTGACCTTGGAGGGGGTACAAGTTAGATTTACCGGAATGATACTTAAAATATTAAATTATGAAGACAAGTTGCATAAACTTGACTTGTAGTCCCTTGAGTTTAGATGGTTGAGGAGTGATCTAATTGAGGTGTTTAAAATCTTGAAGGGATTCAATAGGGTAGATATAAGAGAAACTAGTTCCTCTGGTGGGGAATCCAGAACAATGGGGCACAATCTTAATATCACAGCCAGGCCATTTAGAAGTGAAATCGGGAAGTACTTTGTCACAAAGGGTGGTGGAAATCTGGAACTCTTTTCCCAAAAAGGCTGTGGATACTGGATGAATTGAAATCTTCAAGGCTGAAATTCATAGATTTTTATTAGGTAAGGGTATCGGGGATATAGAGCAACAGCGGGTAAGTGGAGTTGAGGTACAACCATGATCTGATTAAATGGCATTGAACAACAGACTCCCACAGGGTTCAGTCCTGGCACCTATATTAGTCACCAGTAACCCGCCCGAAACAGAGTCCCGCAAGTTCGTATATGTTGATGACATTGCCTTGGCCATACAAAACATGAACCTGTCCGTCACCGCGCAGACCCTGACCAGTGATTTACAGAGGATGGAGGCCTACTTCTGCCGATGCCGACTTTGACCAAATGCGCAAAAGACCGTTATGTCGACATTCCACCTCAATACCCATCGAGCAAACCAAGCTTTGAAAGTCTCCTTTTGCGGCGCAAAGGTAAACCATTGCCAAAAAACCCTCCTATTTAGGAGTCACGCTCGATTGCACCCTGTTGTACAGATAGCATCTCCAGAACCTTGGGAAGAAACTAAAGAGTAGGGCAACTTGATCCAGAAAATCGCTAGATCCACATGGGGAGCAGGCGCTCAAACCCTCCGTATGGCAGCACTCACCCTGGTGTACTCTACAGCAGAGTACTGCTCTCCGGCATGACTATCAGGTCCACATATCAAATCCATTGATGTCCAGCTGAATTCTACTGCACGTTGAACCCCTCAAATCTGGCACTTTTTGGTCCTGGTCCGGCATCATTCCCGGCAAGGGGCTCCCGACGCATTGTGTCCTGTGAGCGGGCAGGCGGGTGGCCCTCGGGCCCAGTGACCTCTTTGTTGCTCCCTCCCAACAACACCCGCCCCGAGCTGCCGCTCACCTTTTTGGTTTGGACTTGGAGGCCGGATGGAAATCGTTTTTATACATGAAATTGGCGAATGATTCCCCCCAAGTCCACTGGAACTGCTTCAAAGCTGTCACATCTGAAAATGGGGTCGGGACCAGGAGGAACCGCGGGCTCCCATAGGGACAGAACGAGGCACTATAGAGCAGCTGGGAGCACTACAAGGTCAGAGAGGCGATGAGGGCTCAACCGGGTGTCAGGTGAGGGGATCTTAGTGTTTATTTAAACCGGGTGCTGCTGACAACGACCCGGCTAGGTCATTGTCGGACCTCTGTGATAGAATCAGCCACCTCCACTACCAAAACTAAGAAAACAAACTCTGGCATACGGCGCCCGGAGAAACCGTCGTATTCCTACATAGCCCTGATTGTTATGGCTATCCAAAGCTCACCCACCAAGCAGCTGACTCTCGGCAAGATCTACCAGTTCCTCCGCAGCCGCTTCCCCTTTTTCCAAGGTTCCTACCAAGACTGGAAGACATTTTCCCAGCATCGTTGACGGGATGGGTTTACCGGGACATTCTGTCTCTCCCCTCTCGGCCAACAATAGTCACTATATGGGAAGCTGTACAAGATCTTCGGTCGGAGACGATCCCAACCACACCGACGGCTCACTGCCCGCGTTAACCCCTTGCTGACCGACGGTGGGGTGATGGAGCCGCACTCCACGTACACTATCTCGGCTTCAGCCTGGGCTCCTTCGGCCTCTGCGCGGAACAACGGGGCTCCTTACATCAAACAGCGGCCCCTTTCGCCGTGCAACCCATTGGCGAATTTAATTTCCAACCTGCAAGCACACTCCCTAGATCAGTTCTATTTACATCAAAATAGCCCCAACGCAGCCGATATACAAAGTATGGAGCCCATGGTACTACAGTTGCAGATTAGCAAAAATAGCTTTTGTAGGAAGCAATTCTAAAACTTTACTGACACTGGGATCTTTACATCTGGGGTCAGCGTGACCTCCCGTGGTCCGGCAAATTCTCTTGTCCGGCACAGGCCAGGTCCCGAGGGTGTCAGATTAGAGAGGTTCAACCTGTATGAGAATTATCACCGGTATGGTTTTATCGACACTAACGCCTTGCAAACATCGCAACACCACACCTACGTCGCGAATATGCAGTCTCCAGAGAATACAACTGCTACACCAACTAAGACATGCCAATGCAGGCCGACTTGAACATCCTACCACAAACCCCATCTCAAGCCCTTTAGCGATCTCCCCTTAGCCTTGATGACTGATGGCAAAATGCTTGGAAGAACTGACATACAGAATGGATTCTTCCTAGAGGACCACACAATACAATCTGAAGGATCAAACCTTCCCCGCAAACAGTGGACAACCATCAACCACCTCAGAACCGGTCATGGTAGATGCTGTCACCTTCTCCATAGGTGGAAGATTAAAGCATCCCCATCATGCGACTGTGGAGCTCCTAAACAGACCCTGGAGCACATAATTGAGCACTACCCTCAGGAAATTCGCAGGCAACCTACAAGATATCGGCTTTGGCCTGAATATCTGACTTAGATATTGACATTTGATTTGCTACTCCATATGAAAGAAGAAGATGATGATGATTAAATGACAGGCTAGAGGGGCTGAATGGCCTACTCCTGTACCTGTGTTTCTATATTTGCCACTGGCAGGGCAGTATTTATTGTCCATTCCTAGTTGTCCTGTGGACATTAACAAAGACTGGTCACGTGTAGAGCAGGCCGGTTAGGGAGAGCAGGCCGGTTAGGGATAGCAGGTTTCATTCACTTAAGGACATTAATGAACAGTTGTGTTTTTATGACAATCTGGCAGTTTTCTAAGTGACTATTGTTCTGTAGGCCTTTATATATTTGGAGAATGTTGGAAATTATTCTGCAAAAATATGTTTTTGGAATATATTGCAAGATTATTCTGCATTGAGTTTTTGTAAACTTTTTTATTTCTACCCTTCCAACAGAAATTTGTGATGGCTGACAATTCTTTGAGTGCCAGTCACATGGAAACTACAATAAAACTGCTGCGTGTGAGGCTGCAATCCCGACTGGCTCTGCAGAAGCAGTTTGCTTCACTTGGTGAGTGAGGTCTTTGTACTGATTAGGTAGAGTGGTGCCACAGCAGGGGCGGGGGAAAGTAGTGATCTTGTAGTTTTCTACCTTTTCAATTTTGCGAGGGTAGAAATTTCTCCCTTATTTCCAGGTTTTCTGACTGCACATGTCCTGCAGTCTAACTGAGAGGATGTTCTGCTCACAGACCTCTGGCAGTGCCCACTCTGGGACAACCTGTTAGAGACATGTGAACCCTAGGGCATTGTTTTCTGCATTATTCCTTGGTTGGTTGGTTGTCTTTTGAGCTGTATTATTCTGTTGCTTCTGTTCAGCACTTCACCATGGTAGCATGGTTGAGACCAGAAACTCAGCATTGTGAAGGGGCCATACCTGTGTACCTGCCACTGCCGCACGGTTCTTTGGTGGTCCAGTGCATCGCACTACTATATCATGGCCATTGTCGTCTACCCTTATCTATTGATGTGCCTGCGGAAGTCGCAGTAGACTTATCTGAATTATCAGCCATGTGATCCACTAATTGACAATGATCATACTTAACTCTAGGGCTGGTGAACACCAGTGGTAATTAGCCCAGTGAAGACCATTTGACGTGCTTGTCTAACAACTGTCTATTTTAGTCCCCAAGTAAGATGAAGATTAACTCCATGGCGCCCTCTGGAGGCACATTTCATGCACAGCTCTCCATCCTGATCGGCAAGATTCCTGGGAAAGCTGGAGTAGTGCCAATGTGGAGACACAAATTTCAACAGAATCTTGTTTCAAACTGTTCTGGTGGAAATTGAATCCCAGCAAAGACACATGCTCGAAGCATTTTTTGTGATGTAGCTTAGAGGTCACCAAAGCACTTCCTCAGTCACGCTACATTTCCTGGCTCTAATTCAGTCTCTGTGTCAAATAGGATAGAATTAAAAGAAAAATTATAACAGCTGGACATATGTATATATTTAAAATAAAACATAACCTATATTTTCACTTCCCAGAATTTTAACGTTTGCTTGTACTGCTCCATTACATAGAATTTCTTAGAAATTACAGCACAAAAATAGGCTCTTCAGTGCAACCAGTCAGTGTTGGTGTTCATTCACCACGCAATAGTCCTAATCCCATGTGACCATGCAACAGTTGCAGTCAAGCAAACGGCTCTGGACCTTTGTCAGTGCCTCTCTGAACTAGCTTCAAGAAGGTGCATGCACAACAGCTGCAAAGCACCTGTTTTCCCCTGGGATAGTTCTATTGTATAATTTAAAAGTAATAGTCCTAAGGAATATAATATTTGTTACAAAAAATGAATGCTTTCAATTTCAGCTAAAACTGAGCTTCAGCATGCTATGAATGCGCAGTGTCGGAGATTGAAACAATTTTATCTAGCTGGGAAATGTGATGGTGTTGCCAATTATCTGTATGAATAGTCGTGATAGTCACAGTACCATCAATGCTTAGTATCTGAATTGTTGCGTTTATTGCAGGGAGTGAAAGAGATTTCAATTACCTGCACAGCCAAGAGGCATTGTCTGGGTAGTAATGGTATTTTTGATTTCTTGACAAATTGGGAATCATGTTAACCAATCTGGGTGGGTGTGGTATGAAGGGTAATTGCACAAGGTTGCTCATGTTACTTTTGCACATCCCATGTCCACTAAGAATTTTTATCATGAACTGTTTTCGATGGAAAATCTAATTGATGTACAGTGAAAAGCGTCTGGAGCTGATCGTCGAATCATTTACTACATTTCCAAATTGACTAGCTCCTAGCTGTAGAAGATGATAGAAAGATTTGAAAACCCTTTGTGCCCATGTTTTAGGTTGTGTATTTTGAATGTTAAGATTAATAAATCTGAAATGCATTGATAGTTTTCCTACTGAAATCCAAATATCAAAAAGACAACTATGTTGATGCTTATTGAGGATTTTGAGAAAATCTGAAAATTAATATGTTTAATTGCTTACCTGGTTTTATTTTATTTCATAAATTTATTGGGATTCAGAGGCAAGATTTTCCTATTTTGGATTTTCAAGTGTTAATAAATTATTGCTCTTACACAGAACACAGTATTGTGCCAATATCCAGTGAATGCCAGCATCTTTTCCCAGTGAAGATCATATCTAGATTGATCAAATGGAGTGCTATTTCATATGAAGACTATGCGGTATGTGTACGTTTTGTAATTACATTATTTCTGCCGTTTCTTCCTCTTAATATCCTTACTCTTTCATGGCCGCACTTACTGCTTTAACTATGAGGGTGCGTGCTCTTGGCTGTAGACTTAACAGATCCGTATCGCCACTGAGTGCAGTGCTCTTCCACCAGAGTTACTAGGTTCTCAGTTGCAATATTCTTTCTTCAGTATGACCTGTCACATTGACTCACATGCTTTTCTTGAAGGTTGGCAGCCGAGTACCTCCTAACAGTTGCCCTAAGGGGTGGCATGGGCAAAGATCCAGAAACAAAACTCCTATTTTTCATCTTAAGTGCAGTGAAGGCAGGGTCTAAAGGCCAAGGGAGAAAATAGCCTGATATAACAGGGACACAAAAAAAGTCTGGTTTATACTATAGTTTTCAAAGCATTAATTTTTAACTTGTATTCAATCTAATGTTTGACATTTATGTTGTAAGCGCTTCTACATAATTAATATACTGTGCCAAGACTCTTGCATCGTGAAATAGCCTGAAATCCCAAAATGTGACCCAGGACTGGCTCGTTATGCCATGTAGTGCGCAGTGTATTCTGCTGCTCAGCGATAGCTATGTTCAACTTAGCCTGTGCCCTTAAGAAAGCAAAGTTTAGCACATGCTGATCTTGACTAGAAGCTAATTGTAGGCAAGGGTATTAAATGTTACAGAACTAAGGTGGAGTTAAGGTACAGATCAGCCGTGATCTAATTGAACAGCGGAATAGGCTCGAGGTGCTGGATGGTCTACCACTCTTCCTGTGTTCCTACATTTCCCAGATAAATTAGGGGCTAATTACTGTTACTAAGGGAAGATTGGATCAGAGAAAGAATCAGAAAAGAAAACCTGGAAAGAAACAGAAGAGGGAACTGGGAGAATCTGAAAGGACAGGCAAAAAGAGAGAGAAAACTCTCTTAATTTTAAGATAGTCACTAATAAATCCAATAAGGAATTCAGGAGAAACTTCTTTACTCAGAGAGTGGTTTAAATGTGGAACTCGCTACCACATGGAGTAGTTGAGGCAAATAGCCTAGATGCATTTGAGAGGAAGCTAGATAAACACACGAGGGAGAAAGGAACAGGAGGTTGTGCTGTTAGAGCGCAATGAAGTGGGAGGAGGCTCATGTGGATCATAAACACCGGCACAGACCAATTGGACCAAATGACCTGTTTCTGTGCTGTAATTTCTATTCAATTATTTTATTGTTACTGTTCAGACAATTTAAGAAGTCAAGTTGTATGTAAATAATTAATGTGGTCTTATTGAATTCATTCTTCTGAGGTTCGAAGCTGAAGAATTAATCTATTGATTTCTCTCAGGCTCTGCCTTTTACCAAGCACGTCATAGAAGCAGACATGGCTCAAGAGACTGATCTCTTCTTTTCAGCTTTGATAGAACGAGGAACAGGTAGAGTCTAAGTTCCTGTCAAACTGGCTGCAGCTGAGGTTACAAGCCTTTATCATGCTCAAAAAACCTTTAAACCTTTGACCAAATACACAATGAATATTTTTGCAGTGCAAGTTTTATATAATTAAGTCATTATTTGAATAATCTGGTATAATTTGCAATATCAGTTAATTCCCAGTAACTTTGCTTTGGAATTCCAAAACAATCCATTTACAGGGTATAGCGTAGTGACCAATGTTCCTACTAAGGTGCACAGCCACACATCAGTCACGAGGTCCTGCGCAGGCCACTCACCAGCTGCCACCCCTGGAAGAGATGCAAATTTAAAGGGACCATGCATATAAAAATAAATTAGAGGGAACGTTGGTAGTGATCATGTCACTTTGCAACAACCTCACAATTGCCTCACAGCTTTCAGTGAAAACTCAGCCTTACTTTCAACTGTACAGCTACATTTAATTGAGACCATAATGCATGCCATAAATTATAGCTACTGTAGTGAAGTTAGAACCTTAGTTTAAAATGGGATCCAAAGGAATTTGTAAATAAGTTTTTTTTCCCCCTGAATCTGGGTCAAAAAATCAGGTGAAAGGCAAACATATATGTGCTTTTTTTGGGTCAAAAATAAATTGAGAGTTTTAGGTTTAATCAAACGAACAATTTTAGAGGGAATGAAATGCTTAGTCATACATAGTCTTTACAAAGTATGAGGCGAACAGGAGTTAACCTGCTTCCTCAGTGACTCCATACTCCAAATAATTTATAATTTAATCTATTTCACTCTTGCTCTACAGAAGTCCTGCCCAAAAGCAGGACTTTATTTAGTGAACCATCAGAAACTTATTTCTTCACAAAACAATCCTACGAAGAGTCATTGACACATTACTGATATTTTCATTGTGAGATCAAATATGCTTATCATTGCCAAATTTTTGTATGTCTATCATTTAATTGTAAATAAATATGTTGCTTTAGACTGAATAAATTACAGCTTGTGTTTAAAAATCTACCAACTCGAAAAATATTTGGTAGCTTACAGCAAAAATACTGCTAATTAAGATTGCTGCAAATCGAGTACTTATTAATGCTTGGGTTACTCACCTTTGTTAAGACCAGAATATCAGAAAGTTACAGCTTCTGGCTTATAAGGGACAAGGGCCAATACAAGAACCACTGTTAAAACATTGAGAGAGAAAACGGTTCTATTAAAAACCCCAAATTGGAGCAGATTAAAAATGTAGCACTAGTGCTGTAAAGTGCGAGAGTAATGGATTGCAAGTTACAGTGGAGCGTGTGTTTGCCTTTGATTAAAACAACTTGTGTTTACTTAATTTAAATGTTCATTCTTTACACTTAGCTAAGCTCCATGTGGCTATAGTGTTGAATCCTGGTTATTCTACCATCCCCCCTATCTTCTGCATCTGTTTAAATTGGAAGGGAGAGAAATCAAGCCGTAATGATGATAATCTAAAGGTAAGGTGTTAAACTACTAATTGTTATTTTATAATATAAGAGTGCTAGGAAGTGGACTGTCAATGTCTTTAACAGCATACAGTATATGGAGTTCACGTTTTCAGTATAATGTTCCTCTGACACCTGAATACTGGACATAACAAAAATCTGGATGCATATTTTCTTTATTTTTGCTATTTTTTTCCAATGCTCATGAAATCATTTGACTTCTTGTTCTATTGCTGCTACACATTTAAATAAAAGCTTTAAAAGTTCAATTAAGTTCATTGTTTTATAAGTTTATGTAATTTATTTGGTACCATTCTACAAAGTCATTGTATGTTTTCAACACTGCGCGTCATTCAGTGGTCAAGGACTATGTGAATTTGTACCACATCAGGTTGTCTGGAAAATATTTTGAATATAAGTATGCAGTAATTTAGTTATCAGAGTAGTCATACTATCTATAATTAAAAGTCTTGTGCCTGCCTCGTTCGTGTCTATTGTGGCATGCCTCTAAAGCATCACATGTTGTGGAGCAGAAAAATCACGATTTGTTCACGTGTTTTGCTGATTAATTCAAATTTAGTTAATTGGATATTTGAGCCATTCAAAGCAAATCCATTCACCAGGCAGGAAGCTGTCAATCATCACCAAGTAAAAAAACTAAAACTAAGCAACTAAACCACTCAAAATATTTTGCTCCAACTTTTTTTCACCAGCATGTTGCTTTTCAAGCAGCTGAATCATATAACATTTATATCACACAAATAATTTTTTAAGAAATCACTGACTATTTTACCGTAGAAATCTTTATAACAATTTTGCTCTGCATAGGCCTACTCCTTTCTCTGGGACTGGAGTTCTACTAAGTTCCCAGTGCCAGCAGTGTTTAGCTGAACTTTCCAGCTGATACTTTCTGGGCTCCAGGCATGCAACCCTCAGCAGGCAACCTGTTCAAAGCTGTCATTTATGTGGCTGGGAGTGTAAGCAACTCGACTTTATTTTTGAAATAAAATCATGGGGAGAAAAGATAACTTCTCACCCCCTTTCTCCAATACCAACTATCTCCTTAAACCTCTTCACCTCCCCCCTCTCCTCCAACATCAGCTTTAAGGAATTCATGGACTTCTTTGTCACTAAGAATGAGATCATCTGTTTAGGTGCCTCTGCCGTACCTTCCCCCCATCCCATCCGCACCCCGCTCCTTCTCTTGCCCACCAAGCCAAAGTTTCCCCCTGCCCTAGCCCGGATCTCTTGTCTTTTTCTAGCTTCTCTCCTATCTCCCCTCTCCAAGCTCACCTTGCCCATGAGATCCACCTCCTTGCTCTCTTATGCTGATTGCCACAAAACTGCAGATCACCCAACTTCTCTCCCAACCCCCATGTTAGCTGATATAAATTCTCTCTCTTCGAGTACTGTCCGCCTCCCTTTCAAAACCACGCTCATCACCTCCCCCCTCAAAAAGCCCATTCTTGACCCCCTCTGTCCTTGTAAACTATCACTCCATCTCCAACCTCTCTTTCCTCTCCAAAGGCCTTGCTTCCCAAATCCGTGCCCATCCTTGCCGCAACTCCATGTTTGAATCTCTCCGATTTGGTTTCTTCCCCTGTTACAGCACCGAAACAGCCCTAATCATAGTCACAAATGACATCCTCTGTGAATGGTCATATGTTCCCTATTCATCCTCCTTGACCTCTTTGCATTGATACAATCAACCAAACTGTTCTCCTCCAGCAACTCTCCTCCATTGTTTAGCTCAGTGGATTTTTCTTGCTTGCTTCCATTTTTACTTATCCAATCGCAGCTCGAGCATCTCCTGAAATAGTTTCTTTACCCACCGCGTGGCCACATGATCCGAAGAAATGGGGTCAGCTGACGATGCCTATGTCTACTTCTCTACCACCTCTCCCAATCATTCCATTACTTCTGTGCTGACCCCAACATTGGGAAAACCAAAGCTATCGTCTTCAGTACTCACCGCAAATTCTATACCGTTATCACAAATTCCATCCCTCTTCCTGGCCACCATCACAGGTTGAACCAAACTGTTCACAATCTCGACAATCTATTCACCCCGAGCTGAGGTTCCAACCCCATATCCTCTCCATCACAAAGACCATCTACTTCCACCTCCATAACATCACCCGCTTCCGCCCAGCCTCAGTGCATCTGCTGTTGAATCTCTCGTCCATGCCTTTGTCACCTCGAGATGTAACAATTCTAATCCTCTGTAGGCCTCAACTCATCCCAAACTCTACTGCTGGTATCCTATCCCATATCAGGTCCCACTCACCCATCACCCCTATGCTCGCCAAACTACATTGGATCCCTGTCCACCAACACCACGATTTGAAAACTTGCATCCTCGTGTTCAAAATCCCTCCATGGCCTTGCCCCTCTATATCTCTATAACGCCCCACAACTCCATTGGAAAGCTCTTATCCATCTCTCCAGCTCCCCCCACCACACATGCACGCGCATGCCCACACACACACACACACACACACACACACACATACTTGCCCCGCCATTGGCAGTCGCACCCTCAGCCATCTTGTCCCCACGCTCTGCAATTCCCTCCCTTAAACCCTTTTGACTCTCCACCTCCCTCTCCTCCTTTGACCCTTTAAACGCACATTTTTGCCCAAGGCTTTGGCCGCCCCTCCTCACATCTTTCTTTTTACTCCAATGTGAAGTGCCTGGAGACTTTATCTATGTAAAAGGCACTAGATAACCGGAAGTTGTTGTTGAAACATACAGAAAAAGAACAAAGAAAATGTGAGAGACATATAGAATGCCCAAAGAAAAACATGGAGAGACAAAGTTAGGGCACTAGCAGCATACAGAAAAGGAGGAGGGAGAGAAATAAAGACACTGAGGGTGACAGAAAGAATTAGAGTATGGGAGTAGTAAAGGGAGCGTTTCCAGAAGGCAAATATTTTTAAATTATTGTCTATGAACAACACCACAGATTTCCGATTGTGTTGTATATGTATGAATACATTCTATGTTTCATGGTATATTGTTCCTGTTGCTACAAAACAGCATATCCTCCAACTCACTGTCAGCAGCACGATGGAAAATCTGATATTTCCTTCTATTTATCCCTCTTACAGCTTTCTAAGCATGCTCCTTTCTGTTCAAAAGAAGCATAGAACTATGCAGTTAAATTTTGATGCAGAAACGTTACTGCAGCTCAGTGGATTCTGCAGACAGGACAATTTCCTGGAACTAAAATGCAGCGTCATTGTTAAAATTTGTGGCAACTGCATGTTTCTGAAAGCGTGCTCTGTTGTTGATTGGCTATGGCAAAAAAACTAATTAAAATCTTCACTGTTACCCAAAAGCAATGTTAAATAGCAGATAGATCCATACTCTAGCATTTTTGATGCTCGAGCTAAATTTTAGAGGCCCATATCTCAATTATAAACCTGGCATGGCCATCTTTTAGCCATTGTCGCAATGAAAATACAATCACATTTTTGACGCCTTTATTAAGTTGTTCCAAAACTTTTAAATATTTTGTTTAGCCATTATGTGATATAGTTTGCCTGATAGTTGCAGTCAAATATGCTGCAGTTGTTAATCAGTTATACACATTTAAACAATATTACATGTTGGCAGGGGTGAGGTTGTTGCAGAGAGCTTGAGATTAAGCAAAGAAGGAGAAGAGGTGATTCATGCCAGCAACTGGTAGTGAGGAACTAGTGTCATGGAGGAGTGTGGACAGATGACTGCAGTGTTAGAGAATTCATGTGAAGAGTTGTGTGGAGCAGGCTCAGACAATCCGGGTGCATTTCCACATTTTTTTTGTGGGATGGGAGGGGGAAGGATTACACCACAGTTGAGGTGTGCATTTTCTTAGTGAACCATAAATATAATGCAGCAGTTGCAGTAGGCATGGGGTGGGGTGATGATAAACAGTAGTAAAAACAGGAAGTAATGCACATACATGGTAAATCTGTCAACATCTGAAGAAAAAAAACTTATTTTGCTCTTGCAAGATGACAATTTCTAAGATGATTTACTGAGTGGGTTGAATTAAAGCAAGTATGCCTTGCCCAGTGTGAAATGTTTATACATGTATTAAAGAAAGGCTTGGATTTATATAGCGCCTTTCACAACCACCAGTTGTCTCAAAGCGGTTACAGCCAATGAAGTGATGTTTGGAGTGTAATGTAGTGATCACGATCATAATTACAATATGATTATACCTAAAACTTGTGAGCAGGTGAGTCTGGTTGTATTAACTTTGACCATTTCTGTGTGAATTGTTTCTTTCAGGCTATAGAAGGTGAAGTTAACGTATGTTTCAAGGAGTTGCTGGGTCCCAAACCAGGCCATCAGCTGCTGACCAATCAGATCCAGCGTTTATGCATGTGTCTGGATGTGTATCTGGAAACAGAGACTCACGATAACAGTGTGGAGGGGCCTAAGGAATTCCCACGAGAGAAGATGTGTCTGCGCCTTGTTAGGTAATTTATTTAAAGTATCCTATATAAAAGAATATCCTCCGTCAGATATTCAGCTAGCACATCAGTTTAGGACATTTGTTTTTTAAATCCACACCATTTTTCTCCCCTCCTCTTGCACAGGCATCGACTCTGACTTGGAGCACAACATGTCGAGTGCTTATCAGCCTCTGGTACCACACCCAAGTGGCCAATATGTGTGAGCCCAAATCATAGCTGTCGATAGTCTATTTAACCACTGGGTCCATCACAGCCGAGTTTACTCTTGTCCACACTTGCACTCCCACACACACTTCCAGCATAGTCACTGGATAACAATCAGGGGCAGGAAACTTAGCTGATTTTTGCCTCCTTAACCCAGAGTTGCTGAAGGCAGTTCTAGCCCTCCCAACTGCTAGCCCAACTGAGATTAACTCACTCAACACAGACTGAGGATTAGATTCTGTACCTTCCTAGTATGTGTGGCTCATCACATCACTCTGTAAACTCACTAAGCATGGATTAATTGTGATACAAGAACAAGTCAGTATTGCAGTAGCTTGCAACGCAATATTTAAATAATAATCACGTCAACATTTTTCATTGTATTTTGCACATTTTTGTTATATTTAGTGTAGGTTACTGTTTTTGGTGTGTTTTGCAATTGTATAATTGTTTTACTTGTGTGTCATAGCTTGTAAAATGTACAGTACCAAATCTGAGCTATATCAAGCTGTCAGAAGACGAAGGGTCAAAGACCTGAAACGTTAACTCCGTTTCTCTCCACAGATGCTACTTGACCTGCTGAGATTTTCATCATTTTCTGTTTTTATATTAAACTATTTACTTATTGGGTGAATGCATCATTTGTGGTACAGTTCTAAACTATACAGACTTGAAGGATCTAGATTTGATTTCCAATCAAGTTTTACTGGGGAAGCAATTAGGGCTCAGTTGCCCTCTTCCCCCTTGGCTAGGGAGGGCAACATGTGTTTCTGTTCCTCATCAGTAACCCTTGACCTCTGCTGCAAAGTACATGGGGACAGACTTTGCTGTGGTGTTCTCCACAATTGAATAATCTGCTGGCATGTCTTGTCTAAGATCACACAAAGAATGTTGCCATTTGAATGAGGTAGCAGAGGACTGTTGCAGCCCATGGACATTCAGGAAAAAAAAGAGGGGGAAATTGGAGGTGTGGGGGAACGCCTTTAGAAATACCAAAAGCATTTAATTGTTCAAGAAGAAAGTGCTTGCATGTGCAAGTGTTGAATTATGTTTAATTTATCCGTTTTACATTAAACTGAATCTAGTTTTGTCAATTGCTGAAGTCCCTTGTACTCCTGAAACTCTGTCTGACTTTTCTTTTCCCTTTAGAGGTCCTAATCGAATCAAGCCTTTCAAATACAATCATCCACAGGGATTCTTCACACATCGGTGACTCAGCAGTAATTGAATGATGCTGCTGCATGCGGCAGTCTAGTGCAGCTATTAACTGTATAATGGACCTTTCACAGCAATGTGGATTAGAACTTAGATATGGAAGAAAGAAAACTACAAGCATCAGTATTACAGCTCTGAGGTTTGTGCATTGGGCGAATAAAGTTAATTAAACAATATTTTGTTGCGGGGTCTTGTTTTTTTTGTCTCCCAAGATTGAACATATTTGCAACTTAATTTTGATATGAATTATTTTAAGGATGCGTTGGCATTTGTTGTACAATATCTGTTTCAATTGTGATTGAAACTGAATTCAATTCAACGTGTTTGAGTCTAAATTGCAAATGACAGTTCTGAGCTGCTGATTTTTAATATGTACTTTTATCGTTAGAAAGTAAAGATCTGTACAACAGTTGAATTTCACATTTTTGTCACTTGACTGGCAACAAATCAATTAGCCTTTTCATCTTGTAATTCAGAGCTGAAGAGTTTTAATAAAATTATTATATTCCCCTCAGCTATTGAGAGTGTAGTGAGAACATTATTTTAATAGTGTACTTCCATTTAAAGCGTTCTTATTTGTTTCAAAGGGATATTTAAACTCAACAGAATTAAAGCTTGTATGCTGTGTACATTGTATAACAATTTTGTAGAATAAAATCACACACTTCGTGGATTTAAAATCTGCATTTAAAGACTGGAAACAACTTCATTTAAGAAAAGACAAAAGATGTCATTGGCAATCATTAATGTAGCTTCATTTCCAATATGGATATAAGTTTTTATTTGAATGTTTTGGGAATCACACATAAATACAGATGAGTAAGGCCAATTGCCCCATCTAGTTTATCTTCCCATAGAAGCATATATAATCTTTCCATCACAGAATCTGTCTCTTGAATGATTCCTTTTCTTGCCTTCACTACCTTACTTAGAAGATCATCCCAGATATTAATTACTACTTCCTGGCATCTGTCCTGAACTTGTCTTTGACCACTTTATACCAATGTCCTTGGTTCACATTGATCTTTTCTATCCCACTTAGTATTTTGTAGGTCACTTCTCAAGACTTTTCCGTTTTGGATAGAGACATTAAGTTTTTCTAACTTTTCCTCAACATTCTCTGACGCTACTGATCAACTTCATAGAAACATAGAAAATAGATGCAGGAGTAGGCCATTCGGCCCTTCGAGCCTGCACTGCCATTCAATGAGTTCATGGCTGAACATGCAACTTCAGTACCCCATTCCTGCTTTCTCGCCATACCCCTTGATCCCCCTAATAGTAAGGACTACATCTAACTCCTTTTTGAATATATTCATGGCTTGCACTGCACCACTTCTAACAATTAAATGTTTCCGTTGTGCCTTGATGACCAGAACTGAACACGGTAATGAAAGTATAAATAAGAAGAAAGAAACTGCAAATACTGAAAGTCAGAAATAAAACATCATCATCATAGGCGGTCCCTTGTATCGAGGATGACTGGCTTCCACGCCAAAAAGGGATGAGTTCACAGGTGTTTCAATGCAGGACCTAATATTCCAGGTCCAGAACTACATGTTGAAGGGTGGAAGATGCCTGTGCGTGGATTTTTTTTTAACGTGTGGTGGCCGTTGCACATCAGCCACCACACGGGTTTGACAGAGCTAGGTCTTGGTCCAGTGGCAAGGGTTAACCAAGACGACTGGATCCAGCTCTGCTGCACAGACCTAGTGTGCACAAATATCGCAGTGTAGGCTGACCCGTGCTGCCCCTGGGCCCTCGCCTCTTCTGGGCCCCAAAGATATAAACCTATGAACAATGACGGAAAGGCAAAGAGTACCCAACCCAACCAATCCACCTCACCACAACTGCGACACTCCTTATACTAAAACATTCGACACTCCACCCCAACCGGAGCCATGTGATCTCCTGGGAGAGGCAAAAAGCAGATAAAAACCCAGGCCAATTTAGGGAGAAAAAAAATCTGGGAAAATTCCTCTCCGACCCATCCAGGTGATCAAAACTCGTCCAGGAGATCACCCTGGCTGTATTCTATTCCCTGCAGTACTTGCTATTATATCTTCTCTGTCCAGCAAAAGGTCATCCAGTCTAATCCCAATTACCAGCTCTAGGTCCGAAACACTGCAGGTTACTGCACTTGTAAGTGCCCATCCAACCATCTCTTTAAAAATAAAACAAGAAATACTGAAAATACAGAAAAGACATTAACATTGTGGGTGTTGACCCTTTATTAGAACTGGCTGAAAGAAACACTTTGCACTTTTCACATCCTCAGGACATTCCAAAGCACTTCACAGCCAATGCAATACTTTTAAAGTGCAGTCACTGTTGTAATGTCGGGCGATACAACGTCAAGGTCCTGCACACAGCAATGAAATACGTAAGCAGATAATCTGCTTTAGTGATGCTGGTAAATATTGACTAGGGCACTGAGAGAATTCCTCTGGTCTTGAAATAGTGCTATTTGATACTTTACATCCACCCAAGAGGGCAGACGGGGATGGTTAATGATCCAAAAGATGCCACCTCTGACAGTGCAGTACTGAGGGAGTGCTGCACTGTAGCGTCAGCCTAGATTATGTGCTGAAGTCTCTAGAGTGGGCATGAACCAAAGATAAGCGAGCCCTTTATAGGGGTGTACAAAATGAAAAAGCAAAGAAAAGGAAACATAGGGATAAAATTGTTGACTTCTGTCACAGAAAGAGTGTAAACATTTTATTTTCAAACCTGGAATGATATACAAAGATTATGGCAGTGAGGCAATGAAAAGTCTTACGAACATATGAAAATGAACAGGGAAAAAAATCTACTGGTCCATTCTGCCCGTCTCGCATAGTTGAGATGCCTTGTGCATCACAAAACATACACTCCCCAACAAAAGAGTATGAATTAAGTAAGTAAGGTAGTGAAAGGACAGGGAGAAGATGTACAAGAAAATAACTCCAAAATGGAGGTGAATGGGAGAAAAGGACATAATTGAGGCAGGTCGTTAACTTCCGAAGCTGTAAAAGTCATAATTGAAACAACCATAGAAGATCAGGATTTCTCTGTCTCCCCCAACCCCCATTGTTTTCGTCATCCCTATAAAGGTACATATTTATTTTTGAACTGTCACATCATCCACTGTCACTCATCCCTCCACATAGAACACTATATCAGGTTACCTACATTGCAACAGTGACTACATTCCAAAACTACTTCATTGGCTGTAAAGTGCTTTGAGAGGTCCGATGGTCTGGAAAGGCGCTATATAAATCCAAGTCTTTCTATAATGAGCCCTCTGTTGTCTGCAAACTTGGTACAGGTACAACGAATACTTTCGTATAACCTGTCGATTAGTCGTCCAAGGATTTTGTTGTTGCGTTTTATTCTGCTGTGCTCAGAGGCAACCACCAGAAATCTTTTGTTCCACCTCACACCTTTAAGTTGTTATGGTATGTGGTCTGCCATGGCTATTGTTGTATGGACAAGGTAAATATTGAACTGGAAAAGCAATGTCTTAATAAATAATGAATGTTTTAAACTGGCATAAAAACCTAATCAAAATTGTATTGTTTACGAAGCATGATTGGCCTTAGACTTGCCATAATAATTTCAGCCATTTATACTGTTTGAACCTTCTCCAATTTTGTGAGATGATGGAATTTTGTTGGAAGTTCCATCCCTTGTGCTGTCTTCTCACAAGTAATTGCTTCAATAACTCTAGACTCTCCCAGATTTCTAAGTCTTATGATGTCTTCATTCCCAACCCTTCTATCTGAACGATTGTTTCATTACATCTGTCAACTTCTCTAAATCTGTAAGATTCCAAATAATGGCAGTGGAAATTTAGCTCTAGCTTAGGCAGATACAAGCGCTGAGTTTATCTTTCAATCCCTTTCCTAAGTAGTCCAATACCATTCATTGAGTAAACATATCACCCTTTCTCGTGTCTTATTTTGTAGCAGCTTTCTCTATTGAAATCCATCTACCATACTGGCCACTTGCGCATTTATTTTTATAAGTCCCGCTTCAAAGTTCTTATTGCCCCTCCCAGTTTAGTATTACAAATTTGATCAACTTTCATTGTGCTTCTGAATCCAGATTGTTTATTTAGATTAGAAGCAGTATTGATCCCTATGCAACGCTTCTCAGTATATTTCCACAGTCCAACATCACTCACCTAGCTCTGTCAATTCCTATCCACCTCCAAGTCTTGGGTAGGAAACTCACTGCCTGAAGCTTTCATGCAGAACTTTATCAAAGGCTTTCTAGATGCACTACATTATAGAACTTTCCTGTGTCTACTTGAGATGCCACTGCTTTAAAAAAAATGTGGAAGTTGGTAAAGTAGCAGCTGACTTTTCTAAAACTGAAAACTGCCATTTACTCGTTTTTTCTCATATATATGTTTCCTTATGTTTGTTCCTAATCAGTTCCATTATTTTGCTGGTTACTGATGTTAGAGTAATGTAGTTATCCAGGTTTAATTTGTCACTTTTTTTGAATCCAGCGGGATATTTCTTGTATTTAACAATCATTCAGCTGCCCTTGACCTCCTTTGCTAGCGATGCCGAAGTTGTAAGTTTAGTACCTCCAATGCATACTGTTGGAAGTACTTTAATATGTTAACTATTTTTAATTCATCCTCAATTTCAACCCTATTTGCATCATTGTGGGGTCTTATAATAATGTAATAATAAATTTAAATCAGCTGATCCATTGCATGAGAAATAGGGTCCTGATGAAAATAAGCACAAATGGCCCAGAATTGCGGATGGGGGCTTCGCGCGGGCGGGTGCCTACGACTGCAAAAATTTCTACGAAAATACCTGTTTCTGGAGTTTCGGAGACTTCTGGTCCTGGACCTCTGTGCGAAGGCCTGTGTAGAGACCTGCGTATCCCAGCAGCCTATGCGCTTCGTAAGCCTCCCTGGGATCACCAAAAGCACACAAGCACTTAAGATTTTGAAAAAATTAAAATCACATATAAAATTCATCAAAATGGAATTTAATTATTTAAAACAAAAATGTTATTTTTTGAAAAATAAATTACATATTCTAAAGGGTCTAAAAAATAAACTTAAGTTGCTTAATAGTATTTTAAATGTTTAAATTATTGAAAAAAATGTACTCTGTGCTTTAAAAGTCTTATGCTGATAAAAGCAGGCCTTACTCCTGCTTTTATCAGTTGTAAGCATTTCGAGTGCATTTGCTGGGCAGGAGTTGGGCAAATAGCCCAATTCTCCGCCCGCGAAGGGCATTTACTTTCTGATGCGTGCGATCACTCAAGAGAGTTCTTGACAGATCGCAAATTCCGGGTTAAGGCGCATGCGCTTCGCATGCCTAAACCCAGAACTTGCGCAGCCCCAACAAGCGCGTGTGCATCTCATACACGCCTGTCAGGGCTGCAAAATCAGGGCCAATATGTTTCTTTAGTGTTTTCAGCCCACGGACCTGCAAAATAATGATCCTGTCCCATAACAGCAGTGGGAGACACAATGGCCCTGAAATCGCAGCGTGTACAAGGTGAGCATCACGTTCCGAATTTGTGATCACATTGATGTAACTTTACAGTTAAACATCTGTGAATATGTTCTGTTGCCCAATGGTTTGTGCCATAATGAAGAATCCACTGATTAGCAGACTAGCATTATTAATCCACCAACTGAGGATGATCAATCCTTTTTAGACCATTTGTTTGGTGTGCTCATTTAATGCATCAAGCTGTAAAATGTGGATCAATAAATCAGTATCTTTTCACAATGAAAGACTGGGAGCTTTCTTCAATTGTGTCTGGGATGCAATCATTAAATTGTACAATAGGCAAGTAAAGAGGTCTTTTCATCAGTGTCTTCAAATTTAATCCATTTGACCCAAGCAAGACACAAATCATAGAATACACAGGGGGTGGAGTGTAGCTCCACTGTAGTGCCATTATATTGCTTTAAAAAGCCCCTAAATACATAACTTTAGATTAACAGAGGTTTTGTAAACTTTTAGTGATGTTGAAGTTAAAATTGATTGTTAAAATGATGAGACCACGCTGGGTGACATATTTGGAAGAAGTGTGATACGATACGTTCATGCTAATGTATGTCAGTCAAGAAAAATAACCTCATTTTTATGGACATAACATAAGAATTAGGAGCAGGAGTAGGCCATTTGGCCCCTCGAGCCTGCTCTGTCATTCAATAAGATCATGGCTGATCTTTGACCTCAACTCCACTTTCCTGCACTATCCCCATATCCCTTGATTCCCTTAATATCCAAAAACCTATCGATCTGTCTTGAATATACTCAATGACTGAGTGAACATAGATTATGAAGAGCATGCAAAACATTCTCTTTACAACCCAGTTAACGAGAGTATTATTAGTAAAATTAGGAGTGGTGAGTGAGTGATGTGACATAATTTAGAGAGATTTGACAGTCGGGACCACGCTGGAACCATCCGATATATCCCAGAAGCGGAGGGCATTTTTACGTTACATTGTAATGACGCTAATTTTTTACTCTCCGCCGCTGTCTAATTAGGTGCACATTTAATTTTAGTGCAAATTGACTGACAAAATCGAATGGGCATCATTTCAGGCGTAACTTCTCAATTACACTGCTGCAGGAAATTGTATCCTTTATTTTAAATCTTCATTTTTTTCTGTAGGGGTAGGGCTGTATTAGACTTAGTTGAATAATGTCAACAATTCCAGAAATTCAGTGCCCTCCTTACCAAGTAAACTTCACCAACGTGGTGAGTAACTAGGTTGCAAATGGCCATGGGTGCTATCTGATTCAGTGGATGCTCATCGATTTTCTGGGCCTTATCAGATTCTATCACTATAACAAACATTTTGCAGTATTAAGCTGAATTGGTTCCATTTGTAGTTTGCACTTCAATTTTTTTTCACAAAATCTATCAAACTCATAATACCATGTTTGTTATTTGTATTGCATGTCATCTTGGACAATACTGTCTTTACAGTTCTCGAAGTGATTATTAACTCTTTTTTGGAGGCATTTATAACTTCTGTTACATTGTTATATGCAACATGTTAACTTCTAATGATCAATATAATGATGTAAACTAAGTACAGAACCTCATAGCCTTTCTTTAGTTTCCTTTTAATTTTCTGTCTATTATTCTCCCCTTTTGTCCTGAAGTCATTGAGTGGTACTGGGGTACAGTTCCTTGGGTGCTTGCTAATCTGTAGTACCTCCCCAAAGTGGTAATTTTTATGTGTGAAGTAAAATGGTGATGTGAAGGGCACCACAGTTAAGCCAGATCATCACCCATGTCCACACATACGTGTGTATACACACACACGTACACGCGCACGCACACACACATCTACCTTCCAGCAAGAATCACTGATTAGGAATCCAAGCAGATTTTTCCTTCCCTAGCCCGGCTGTGAAAGTTTGGGCACCAATATCACTATGCCAGCTAACCAGTTACTTCACCCAGTTCTTAAACTTTAAGGGTTTAAACAAGTGACGTGCTCTTAGTAAGTGTATTTTAAATACAATGGTTTCTATATTGTACAACGGAGATGCCTGAAAGAGCCGCAAAATTCCTACGGACATAGTTCCCCTGATAGTTTAGTGGTTTTATCCAGTATTCAGCTGAACCATACTGTTCAAAAAGATCCCTGGTCCAATGCCTGGTTTATGCTGGCAACAGCAGGAGGGGTAGTGCTGCAATTGGCCTCAGCAACTGGGGTTAGGGAGAGGAAAATCAGATAAGGTTCCTACTCTAATTAACAACCCTTGATAAAAATGTGTATGTGTGAAAAGTAGGGGGAAGAATAATTGAGCTTGTCTGTAATAGCCCCCACAGTTTAATAACCTAAGGATATTCACTGTCGAGACTTAAATGCGTGGAACCATACTTGGCAAGATAGCAATGCCTAGAGAACCGGACGAAATTGGCAACAAAAAAGTCTTCAGGACTCCTTGTAGTAATTTTTAAAAGTACTGACTCATGTACAGTGGCACATTTATATGAGCATTCCAAGCCTCACAGGTTACTGCATTTAACATATTGCGCATTTATTAAGATCCTTGAAGGAAAATCAGTAGTGCTTGAAATTGCAAAATTGCATCTCCTTTAGAATGTTGTAGAATTTGTATTAATACATTTCGGATGAGCAGAAACACTTGGAATGAAGATTATATGTCTGACAGAGGGGAAGTCATGAATGCAAAGAGAGCAAGTTTCTTCAGTTCTGTGTGCCTTCTAGTGCGTATATCAATGTTGTATTTTGCTGCATTCCCTTTATTTGTTTTCTCCAGGGATATAACCCTTGAATAAAAATAACCATTAGTGCTATCTGCACTGCAGCACAAAAACTCATTTGCATACTTTGGTGGGATGCCAACTGACTAAGCAGAAACTGACAATGTTACAAATGAATATTAAAATCCAAGCTCTTGTCCTGATTATTTCCTAGTGTACGGTACAAACTACAACACTGAACAAATGCAGATTGTAGAAGATGTAAAGGTCATTGTTACTCCTTTTAGTTTTGTTTGAAAGCGTTATTTTTTGGGGCTTTCTCGACCCCTCCACTGTTCCTAAATTGTCAGATTGTTTGTCCAACATCAGTACTAAATGAAGAGAAACTTATCCAACTAAATATTGGGAATACTGAATCTATTGTCTTCAATTTCCACCACTAACTCCGTTCCCTAGCCACCGACTCCACCCCTCTCACTGGCAACTGTCTTAGGCTGAACCAGACTGTTCGCAACCTTGGTGTCATATTTCACCCCGAGATGAGCTTCTGACCTCATATCCACATATTAAAACTGCCGCCTTACAGCTCCGTAACATCACCCGACTCCGCTCATGCCTCAGCTCATCTGATGCTGAAACCCACATCCATGGCTGTTTTACCTCTAGACTTGACCGTTCCAACGCATTTCTGCCCAGACTCCCATCTTCCACCCTCCATAAACTTAAGCTCATCCAAAACTCTGCCTTCCATATCGTAACTCGCACCATTACCCCTGTGCTCACTGGCCTACATTGGCTCCCGGTTAAGTAACGCCTCGATTTTATAAATTTTCATCCTTATTTTCAAATCACTCAATTGCTTTGTCCCTCCCTATTTGTGTAATCTCCTCCAGTCCTATAACCCTCGAGATATCTGCACTCCTCCAATTCTGACCTCTTGCGTATCCCCGATTTTAATCACTCCACCATTGGCAGTCGTGGCTTCAGCTGCTGAACCCTGAGCTCTGGAATTCCCTCCCTAAACTTCTCTCTCTCTCTGTCTTTCTTTCCTGAAAACTTACCACTTTGACCAAGCTTTTGTTCATCTGCCTGAATATCTTCTCATGTCGCTTGGTATCAAATTTTGTTTGGTAACACTCCTGTGAAATGCCCACTATGTTAAAGGCACTGTATAAATGCAAGTTGTTATATAAACATGAGACATGATTTCTCTCTCAATGTTGTTTCATTACTCATATTATAAGGCTGTTGTATCCATTCTGCCTCGACAAAATGGAAAAGGTTTTCTTTTTTTCAGTCCCAAAAAGAAAATTACTATCCAAATATTTGGCCAAGATTTTCCTTACCTCGACTGATCTGGGGCGGGCAACGTCGGTGGTGGGTCCGGACCCCGCTGCTGGCTCCATCCCACTCTTGAAAGTGAACTTACCTTAACGGGGCTTGTTAAATCTACCCAGCATGTTTCCTGGCCCAATTGGAAGGAACGGGTCAGGTAACGTCATTTGAGGATGCGTCTTGAGCCGATTTCCTTAAAGAGACTATGGCCACCTTATTTTTCATGTTTGTTTTGTCAGTGTTCTACAGCATTGAAGTGCTGCAAATACTATCCAGGGCTGCACCCAAGTTCTCCCATGACTCCCTCCATATGCTTATGGAAGGGGGTCACAGCATGCAGGGAAGTCCTCTTCCCTTCCTATGGGTGGAGGAGAGACTAGGAGACTAACACAGCCTGATCGCACATTGTACAGGAGGGCACAAGCAGGAATGATGTCAGGAGGACCTGGGTGCAGTGGCACAAATCTTTCAATGATCTCAGTAGATAACGAAACGTTAGTACAAAGCCACACTCAGCTTCCTCCTGTGCCTCTCATCACATCTCCATCACTCTGCCTTCCTTACCCTACTCCTGCACATCCTTACACCAACTTGTACCTCCCCCCATCCCTCTTATCTACATTTTCACATCCCCACCTCACTAGCCACCCCTCACACTCACCCTCATCCTAGCACAATCATGCCAACTAACAACACACAAGGGTAGCCACTTGGGTGTTTTATCCAATGTTCATGTAAAGTTTCTGTTACTGTGCCATCAAACATTGAAACCTTTATTTTGGATCCTTTCTGTTCTTGGACAGATTAGTGTGCACCTTTGGAAGTGGCTTAGTGAGTTGCAGTGAATGGTGAGATATAACGGTACCTCCGGTAATGGTGGTGAGTGTGAAAGGAATGGCTTGGACATTGTAGGGATACTTTATGGTGTTGGTGTGGGGTGGTGCCAAACCTGGCATATCCTGTGGCAGTCAGGGTGCACAGCATCAAATGAAGTAAATCTGGCCATAGTGAGGCCATCCCTGGACTCCTGGGCAGCAATGTGCTCGGGTGCTGATGTCCTGTGCAGCATCAGATGATTGTGGAGAAGGTTGGTGCTGCTGGTGTTGGGGCTGATCGTGTTTGGATTCTGAGGACCAAGGTGAGACAATATAAAGGACACCCATGTTGATGGAATAGATGGCAGGTGAAGTAGAGATGACAGAAACATTCTGACAATGGTGAGAGAGTCGCTCCAATGAGGTAAGAGTGGAAAGCCTGCAGAATCTGTGCTGGAAATGGACTGAGAAACAGCTTGTGGCTGAGGAAAGGGATAATCTGTTAGATTGAAGATTTTACTGTACATTTGAAGCTGTCAAGTAATCGGCTGGAGCAATGGCCACTGAACTCAGGCATCAGGGTGACAGCCATGGTCCCCGAACAATGTCGTTCCCATGGTCATGCAGTTAAAGTCAAAAGGTAAGTTTAAAAAAAGCCTGTTAAGCATCTGTCAACTAGATGCTAACGAGTTTAATTGGGTCGCCGCCGCTGCCTGTCGGGTCCACTCAGCACCAGCAGACCTAACATTGGGAAAGGCGCATGGTGGCGGGTTGACAGCGGGTTCCTGATCCGCTGTCAAAAAAACCACTTTCCCACCCAACCTGCCACCGATCCCGCCCGCTAAACACCCCGCAAAATCTCAGCATTTATGTCTTTAGTATGATTACTCTGAAATGCAATATCTTTGTTATTTTTGTGCATGAAAAAATACATTTTGAAATCTTTAGAAGTTTAATTTCAATTCACTCGTCAATTGTGTTGGGGGAAAAACTCATGTAAAATATGTATTAGTGATATAAGTTGAATAGTGCTGTATTAAGTAATATTGTGGTGAAGACTCCACTTTTGCACTATTAAACACCCATGCAGATGGAATTGTTAGGTCAATGCAAACAAGGCCATGAGCACAATGATGAAAAATGTTGCCAATCTCTTTATCTGTGTTTCAATAACTTTGCAAAATTAGTTAATACTAAAATCTAGTAACTATGAAGCGTGATTTTGGGGCCAGAGGATCAGTGGAAGCTTCACTTTTGTATGATGAAAAGTATGAATGTTGGTGCTTGAACATGGTAAGTAACCAAATCACACAAACAAACTATGAAATCTCCTCATTATAATGGTTGTACATCAGTTCTGCAGTGATAAAATATATTTAGTAATTGTATTGCAGTATTCACAAAGCTTATTCTACACATTCATTGGTTTCTAGGGAAACCAGCGTTGAACCAGACACTACCAAGATGGAAAGATCTTCCTGTGTTTGTAGCTGTGTTGTATTTTTTTCTTCTCCCTCCCCTTTGTTCTGTTCCTTTTTAAATGCTGATCATCTTTAATTTACATTGTGCGTGGTTTGTAGATTTAGTTAATAATGTGTGTTTATAACCTATCATCTGACACTGAAACCATATACAAAAATATTGAACTTAGTTGGTTAAGTTCATTTGCCAGTGGCAAATTAAAGGTTTTCATGTGTTTGTGTAATATATACATTGGCCCAGAATTTGCAGTCCGCGGCGTAAGCTTCGCACAAAGATCTCATATTCTCTGTGTCAAAAATTACGGGTTTTCCAACATTCAATTCAACTCAATGGAGTTTAGTGGGGATCCCCTTGTAAGAGCTGCTGCGACAGGCTGTCTAAGCATACACTCAAAACCCAGAGTTCTCTCAGACAGCAAACTAGGAAGTGAGTAAGCTCTTAAAATTCTAACTTTTTAAAATTGTTAGAGTGAACAAAACAAAGATTGGAGCTCTGACATGGAGAAAAGGCAAACCTGAAATAAAGATGAACAAACTTTTTAAAGTTTCTTCAAAGTGATACTTTTTATTAAAATATAATACTACACAAAATTAAAATTAGTTTTAGTGGGACATTTGGAAAAGCAGAGAGTCGGGATAAATGGGTCCTTTTCGGGTTGGAAATCGGTGGTTAGTGGTGTGCCACAGGGATCAGTGCTGGGACCACAACTGTTTACAATATACATAGATGACCTGGAAGAGGGGACAGAGTGTAGTGTAACAAAATTTGCAGATGACACAAAGATTAGTGGGAAAGCGGGTTGTGTAAAGGACACAGAGAGGCTGCAAAGAGATTTAGATAGGTTAAGCGAATGGGCTAAGGTTTGGCAGATGGAATACAATGTCGGAAAGTGTGAGGTCATCCACCTTAGGAAAAAAAACAGTAACAGGGAATATTATTTGAATGGGGAGAAATTACAACATGCTGCGGTGCAGAGGTTCCTGGGGGCCCTTGTGCATGAATCCCAAAAAGTTAGTTTGCAGGTGCAGCAGAGAATCAGGAAGGCGAATGGAATGTTGGCCTTCATTGCGAGAGGGATGGAATACAAAAGCAGGGAGGTCCTTCTGCAACTGTATAGGGTATTGGTGAGGCCGCACCTGGAGTACTGCGTGCAGTTTTGGTCACCTTACTTAAGGAAGGATATACTAGCTTTGGAGGGGATACAGAGACGATTCACTAGGCTGATTCCGGAGATGAGGGGGTTACCTTATGATGATAGAATGAGTAGACTGCGTCTTTACTCTTTGGAGTTCAGAAGGATGAGGGGTGATCTTATAGAAACATTTAAAATAATGAAAGGGATAGACAAGATAGAGGCAGAGAGGTTGTTTCCACTGGTCGGGAAGATTAGAACTAGGGGGCACAGCCTCAAAATACGGGGGAGCCAATTTAAAACCGAGTTGAGAAGGAATTTCTTCTCCCAGAGGGTTGTGAATCTGTGGCATTCTCTGCCCAAGGAAGCAGTTGAGGCTAGCTCATTGAATGTATTCAAGTCATAGATAGATAGATTTTTAACCAATAAGGGAATTAAGGGTTATGGGGAGCGGGCGGGTAAGTGGAGCTGAGTCCACGGCCAGATCAACCATGATCTTTTTGAATGGCGGAGCAGGCTCGAGGGGCTAGATGGCCTACTCCTGTTCTTAATTCTTATGTTCTTATAGCATGATTCAATCAAGCAGAGACAGCATGGTTTTATGAAAGGGAAATCATGTTTGACAAATTTGCTGGAATTCTTTGAGGCTGTAACGAGCAAGGTGGATAAGGGAGAACCAGTGGATGTGGTGTATTTGGATTTCCAGAAGGCATTCGATAAGGTGCCACATAAGAGGTTACTGCACAAGATAAAAGCTCACGGGGTTGGGGGTAATATATTAGCATGGATAGAGGATTGGCTAACTAATGGAAAACAGAGAGTCGGGATAAATTGGTCATTTTCCGGTTGGCAAACAGTGACTAGTGGGGTGCCGCAGGGATCGGTGCTGGGCCTCAACTATCTGTATTAATGACTTGGATGAAGGGACCGAGTGTAATGTAGCCAAATTTGCTGATGATACAAAGATGGGTGGGCAGGCAAGTTGTGAGGAGGATACAAAAAATCTGCAAAGGGATATAGACAGGCTAAGTGAGAGGGCAAAATTTGGCAGATGGAGTATAATGTGGGAAAATGTGAGGTTATCCATTTTGACAGAAATACTAGAAAAAGCAAATGGAGAAAAATTGCAAAGTGCTGCAGTAGCGGGGCCTGGGTTCCTTGTGCATGAAACACAAAAAGTTTACATGCAGGTACAGCAAGCAATCAGGAAGGCAAATGGAATGTTGGCCTTTATTGCAAGAGGGATAGAGTATAAAAGCAGAGAAGTCCTGCTACAACTGTACAGTGTATTGGTGAGGCCATACCTGGAGTACTGCGTGTAGTTTTGGTCTCCGTATTTAAGGAAGGATATACTTGCATTGGAGGCTGTTCAGAGAAGGTTCACTAGGTTGATTCCGGAGATGAGGGGGTTGACTTATGAAGATAGGTTGAGTAGGTTGGGCCTATACGCATTGGAGTTCAGAAGAATGAGAGGTGATCTTATTGAAACATAAGATAATGAGGGGCCTCGACAAGGTGGATGCAGAGAGGTATTTCCACTCATAGCGGAAACTAAAATTAGGGGACATAGTCTCAGAATAAGGGGCCGCCCATTTAAAACTGAGATGAGGAGAAATTTCTTCCCTGAGGGTTGTAAATCTATGAAATTCTCCGCCCCAGAGGGCTGTGGAGGCTGGGTCATTGAATATATTTAAGGCGGAGATAGACAGATTTTTGAGCGATAAGGGAGTAAAGGGTTGTGAGGAGCAGGCAGGAAAGTGGAGCTGAGTCCATGATCAGATCAATCATGATCTTATTGAATGGCGGAGCAGGCTCGAGGGGCCAAATGGCCTACTCCTGCTCCTATTTCTTATGTTCTTATTTTTTACAGGCCAATAACCTTTGTTTAGCATTCAATACACTGTTAAAGCCCCAGTTACAGCTAATTCCTTTTGATCTAACTTTCTTGGGTGATTTAACCGCATAATTACGACATCGAGTTTTCATCTGTTTCCCTGATTTGAGTGATTACACTGATTTCCGGCTCTGAGGAGGGTGGGGAGCGGGGGAGAGGGAGCACAGCGCAGGCTGTGTCAGAGCTGTGAATTACAGACCGCAACTATGCATGCGCCAAACCCTGAAGTTGAAGTCAGTTTCAATGGCGGAACTACGACAAATGCTGCCAGTTTGCCATGTTCCAGATTGCAAGTTCCGGGCTAATGTTCATGGCAAATTGGATGATATGCTGTTTTATAAGAGTAGGAGCATTATACCATGTAATACACAATATATTATTCTACTCTAGGGCCTATCCCTTTAGGCCACAAGGTTAATTATAATATATGAGATCAATTCTTGTTGGGGACTTACTGAATTCTGAGGCCAATTAGGTATTTTCTGTTTGCTGGGAAAACCTGTTTATAGATTGAAAATTGTTGGCTTTCTTTGTCTTTATTAACCATTTTTTTAAAATGTGTCTCCTGAAGTTAATTAGGTAATTATTTTGCTAGGGAACTTTATTAGTAGGTTGGAAATAACTATCTTCCTTCTATTCTTTTTAAAGGTTGTTTTGCTTCTGCACGAAAGTCTAAAGGATGATGATTTATTATAAGCTAGCAGATCTCCAATGGGATTACTTTTGGTCGGTCAGAGGTTACCCAGTTGCAACAAGAAGTACTTGGTTATGGAGGTGTGAGGGATGTTTATATCATCACTGAAAGGATTTGGAATGAAATCAATTCAAAAACGGAAAGGTATCTGTTGATCAGTCGCTGGGAGATAATGGTTTACTTACCCGCTGCAGGTGTACATTTATTCTACTTGCAAACCAATTACAGAAATAAGTATCTCCCTGCATGTAATATGAGGGAATAGCTTTTTCCTTTACAGCTAATTTTTTCAGTGTGTGTGTGTTTTTATAATGAAGTTCAAGAGATATATGAAACTTTAAAACGTTAAAATGTGTGTCTTTCCTTTATCAGCTGTGGCTCTTGCCTCTGAGTCAGAAGGTTGTGGGTTCAAGTCCCACTCCAGAGACTTGAGCACAAAATTTAGGCTGACACTCAAGTGCAGTGCTTGAGGGAGTGTTACACTTTCGGAGGTGCCATCTTTTAGATGAGACGTCAAATCGAGACCCTCCATTCTGCTCTCTCAAATGGACGTAAAAGATCCTTTGGCACTATTTCGAAGAAGAGCAGGGGAGATATCCCTGGTGTCCCAGCCAATATTTATCCCTTAATCAACTTCTAAAAACAGATTTTCTGGTCATTATCAAATTGCTGTTTGTGGGAGCTTGTGTGCAAATTGGCTGCCAATTTTCCTACATTACAGCAGTGACTACACTTCAAAAAGTACTTAATTGGCTGTAAAGGTCGTGAAAGGTGTTATATAAATGCAAATCTTTTTATCAAATATCTCTGCAACAGGTCTTATTTTAAAAAATCTCTAAGTAAAGATATTTAATGTTAGAACTTTTAATCAGAATTTTCCTCCAACCTTGAATTTATATATAAAGCTGTTTTTTAACTACTTGGTACAATAATTTCATCACTGGTCCTCCTAGTCTTCAGATAGTGGAAGAATAATCACTCAGACAGACCAAATGGCTTAGGTTATTATCTATGATGCAGGTTTGTTAAAAGGAAAAATTAAACACCAGCAAAAGATCAATACAGTAGATTCTACTAGAATACAGCATTTAACTTACAGCTGCTTGGTTTACAAAATCAAAAAAAGTGTGAGGCATTCTAATAACACTGAACTTGCATCAGTGCACAGGACACAAAACATATATGGAGTCATCATATGTCCATCCCCAAACGGGCTGCAATTCAGCATTAGGACAGGAAGAACTAGCAAGTAAAAAATATTTCTGTGATTATAGCTACTTCTTTATAATCTCAGATGCCAGAAGAGTGATTGACAGTTAGATATCATATGCAAGTTGTCATGTATGTGTATGCTTGGGGTTACTAGCCACTGTCTGAGGTCATTGGGCTGTACGCACGGGTGTGCGGGCCAGGTATATAAAGGAAGCCACCATGTAATGTGGGCACTTTGGGGCCCGAATAAAGTTGAGCCAGGTTTGCACCCGAGTGAATTTACAGTATTCAGTCTATCGAGTTATTACTTACATAACACAAGTGAACAAAGTTATCAAATTAAACTGATGGTTTCCTGGACCTATTAATAATGCTACATATAATTCCATTCACCTGTGTTTCTGAACAACTTTATTTGAATATTTTCATGACAAAGCAAGTGGATGTACAGGAAGGCTTCTGACTAAAATCCTTGGACTTCCGAGGCATTAGCATATCAATACATCTTGTCCCTTCAAACAGTTACTATGGTTACATTACGGCCAGAGGTAAATCTATATTCCATTTGCAGTAAACACATCAAAGAGGCCTCAGCATAATGCACGTCTCTAAGGCTTTTATATATATAAGAAAACGTTCTACGACATTAATAATTTTTGATTTGCCACAGATACTTCAGGAAAATGATTCAGGCTTTATTAAGATTTTACGATTTGTCCAAAAATAGATTCTTAGTATTATCACTGCTTCATTGTGAGTGTTGCTCGTAGTAAGTCAGATAATATGCCGCTTTATATTATCAAGAGTTTTATGCAATGTAATGCACAATATATTGTTCTGTTGCTAAGGTGAAGTTGTGTCCATTTAAGGCCATAAACTGTAACTGCTGTTAACCCTTCACTCCCTTATTGTTCCAAAATCTGTCTATCTCCACTTTAAATATATTCAATGACCCAACCTCCGCAGCTCTCTGGAGCAAAGAATTCCACAGATTTACGACCCTCTGAGAGAAGAAATTCCTTGTCATTTCAGTTCTAAATGGGCGACCCCTTATTCTTAAACAATGCCCCCTAATTCTAGATTCTCCCATGAGGGGAAACATCCTCTCTGCATTTACCTTGTCGAGCCCCATCAGTATCTTTGGCTTTTTTAAGTATGGACATTTAAAAGTCTGCATACACTCATCCTGAGGAATATTCTATTCTTGGAGAGTTTTTTTGTACAGAACAGATAGTAAATGCATATTGGATGCATGTTATAAAAATTTGCACTATTATCAAATCCTGACTGCTGTACTTGCAAAAGGACAATGTATCAAGGGCAGAAAAAAATGCCAGCTTTTTCTTTTATTTTCTTTTATTCTCTAACTTTTAACTTTTAACAATGAAGTGTGATGTATAATGCATATATAATATATAAATCTCTGCGTCTGGTGTATTAGCAAATACTTTGGTTTAGCAATCTCTGTGAAATTAGCTTGGATGATGTGGAATCGGTATGGATGGAGCTACAGAATACCAAAGAGCAGAAAAGGCTACTGGGAGTTGTGTACAGACCACTAAACAGTAGTAGTGAGGTTGGGGACAACATCAAGCAAGAACTTAGGAATCCGTGCACTAAAGGTACAGCAGTTATCATGAGCGACTTTAATCTACATATTGATTGGGCGAACCAAATTGGTAGCAATACGGTGGAGGAGGATTTCCTGGAGTGTATTAGGGATGGTTTCCTCGACCAATATGTCGAGGAACCAACTAGAGGGCTGGCCATCCTGGACTGGGTGATGTGTAATGAGAAAGGACTAATTAACAATCTTGTTGTGCGAGGCCCCTTGGGGAAGAATGACCATAATATGGTAGAATTCTTTATTAAGATGGAGAGTTAATTCAGAGACTAGGGTCCTGAACTTAAGGAAAGGTAACTTCAATGGTATGAGACGTGACTTGGCTAGAATAGACTGACGAGTAATACTTAAAGGGTTGACGGTGGATAGGCAATGGCAAATATTTAAAGATCACATGGATGAACTTCAACAATTGTACATTCCTGTCTGGAGTAAAAATAAAACAGGGAAGGTGGCTCAACCGTGGCTAACAAGGGAAATTAAGGATAGTGTTAAAGCCAAGGAAGAGGCATATAAATTGGCCAGAAAACCTGAGGACTGGGAGAATTTTATAATAGCAGAGGAGAACAAAGAGTTTAATTAGGAGGGGGAAAATAGAGTATGAGAGGAAGCTTGATGGCAACATAAAAACTGACTGCAAAAGCTTCTATAGATATGTGAAGAGAAAAGGATTAATGAAAACAAATGTAGGTCCCTTGCAGGCAGATTCAGGTGAATTTATAATGGGGAACAAAGAAATGGCGGACCAGTTAAACAAATACTTTGGTTCTGTCTTCACGAAGGAAGACACGAATAACCTTCCGAAAATACGAGGGGACCGAGGGTCTAGTGGGAAGGAGGAACTAAAGGAAATCCTTATTAGGCGGGAAATTGTGTTAGGGAAATTGATGGGATTGAAGGCCGATAAATCCCCGGGGCCTGATAGTCTGCATCCCAGAGTACTTAAGGAAGTAGCCCTAGAAATAGTGGATGCATTGGTGATCATTCGGATCGGTTCCTATGGATTGGAGGGTAGCTAATGTAACACCACTTTTTAAGAAAGGAGGGAGAGAGAAAATGGGGAATTACAGACCGGTTAGCCTGACATCAGTAGTGGGGAAAATGTTGGAATCAATTATTAAAGATGAAAAAGCAGCACATTTGGAAAGCAGTGACAGGATCGGTCCAAGTCAGCATGGATTTATGAAAGGGAAATCCTGCTTGACAAATCTTCTAAAATTTTTTGAGGATGTAACTGGTAGAGTGGACAAGGGAGAACCAGTGGATGTGGTGTATTTGGACTTTCAAAAGGCTTTTGACAAGATCCCACACAAGAGATTGGTGTGCAGAATTAAAGCACATGGTATTGGGGTTAATGTACTGACGTGGATAGAGAACTGGTTGGCAGACAGGAAGCAGAGAGTCGGGATAAATGGGTCTTTTTCAGAAAGGTAGGCAGTGACTAGTGGGGTGCCACAGGGCTCAGTGCTGGGATCCCAGCTATTTACAATATACATTAATTATTTGGATGAGGGAATTGAGTGTAATATCTCCAAGTTTGCAGATGACACTAAGCTGGGTGGTGGTGTGAGCTGTGAGGAGGACGCTAAAAGGCTGCAGGGTGACTTGGACAGGTTACGTGAGTGGGCATACATGTGGCAGATGCCGTATAATGTGGATAAATGTTGAGGTTATCCACTTTGGTGGCAAAAACACGAAGGTAGAATAGTATCTGAATGGTGGCAGATTAGGAAAAGGGGAGGTGCAACGAGACCTGGGTGTCATGGTACATCAGTCATTGAAAGTTGGCATGCAGGTACAGCAGGCGGTGAAGAAGGCAAATGGTATGTTGGCCTTCATTGCTAGGGGCTTTGAGTATAGGAGCAGAGAGGTCTTACTGCAGTTGTACAGGGCCTCACCTGGAATATTGTGTTCAGTTTTGGTCTCCTAATCTGAGTAAGGATGTTCTTGCTATTAAGGGAGTGTAGCGAAGGTTCACCAGACTGATTCCAGGGATGGCAGGACTGACATATAAGGAGAGACTGGATCGACTGGGCCTGTATTCACTGGAGTATAGATGGATGAGAGGGGATCTCATAGAAACATATAAAATTCTGATGGAACTGGACAGGTTAGATGCAGGAAGAATGTTCCCGATGTTGGGGAAGTCCAGGACCAGGGGACATAGTCTAAGGATAAGAGGTAAGCCATTTAGGACTGAGATGAGGAGAAACTTATTCACTCAGAGAGTTGTTAACCTGTGGAATTCCCTACTGCAGAGAGTTGTTGATGCCAGTTAATTGGATATATTCAAGAGGGAGTTACATATTGCCCTTACGACTAAAGGGATCAAGGGGTATGGAGAGAAAGCAGAAAAGGGGTACTGAGGTGAATGATCAGCCATGATCTTATTGAATGATGGTGCAGGCTCAAAGGATTGCATGGCCTACTCCTGCACCTATTTTCTATGTTTCTAAAGGTAATTAAAGTTTGCTTGTTGAGTGTTTTATGACAAACAGACTGTAACATGTTGGATTCACAAATATATATAATTACGATTTTTGTATATGTCAAAATATATGTCTCCAACAAGAAAAGGTCCAACCATTACCTCCTGACCTACAATGGCACCATCATTATTAAGACTTCAACCATCAAGATCCAGGCGGTCACCATTGACCACAAGCTTAACTGGACCAGCTATATCAACAATGTTACTACAAGAGCAGAGCCTGAGTACTCTGTGTTAAATGGCTCACCTCCTGTTCCCTCAATGCCCATCCGCTATCTGCAAGGGTCAAGTCAGTAGTGTGATGAAATACTCAGCTGTCACCTAGATAGTGAAGCTGCAACACGCAATGACATTCAAGCTTGACACCATCCAGGACAAAGCAATCTACTTGATTAGCACCCCTGCCACTGAACTTAATGTTTACCCGCTCCACCATTAGCACTGTGGCTACTATATGTAATATCCACAGGATGAACTGCAGCAATTCGCCATGCCTGTTTCGACAGCATTTCCCAGCCTATGACATCTGCCGCCGAGAAGGACAAGAGCAGCAATGTAATGGGAACACCATAACCTTCAAATTCCCCTCCAAGTCACACATCAACCTGACTTGGATAGAGGTCACCATTCCTTCATCATTGTTATATCAAAATGCTGGAGTTTGTTAGCTGACACCATTGTGGGAGCACCACCACAAGGACTGCAGTGGAAGTAGAAGGCCATCACCACTTTTTCAGAGCAACTAGGAACGGGCAATAAATACTGCCTTGCCAGTGTTGCTCATATCCCAATAACAAATAACAAATACATATCGAATATCAGGACTATCATAGCAATTTTAAATGGGCAAATATCAAGAAATTAATTAACCTGGAAAAGTACTCTAACCTTACAGAGGTTGTTTGATTGTTAAAATTGAACCACTAAACTGAAAAGTGAGGACAAACAAATTTGTTGTAGTCAGCCTAAGAAATATATCAGGGCTTCTGTCGAGGACGTCATATTCAAACAGATTGCTATTTTGGAAGTTAGGTATATGTTTAACTGAGAGCTTACAATCTATAAAACATTAGATCCACCTTCTTATCACTTTTATGTGTTCCATCGTGCCTGGGGTATGAATGTCTGATCAGCCAGAATTACTGTATCTTGTAGCTTTTGGATGTATATGCATTTTTACTTTTACTGCTGTTCAAGTGCAGAAAATTGCATACATCTGGAGTAGTGCTTTGATTTTCTTGCATAAGAATGGATTCTAAATTATGATATCTAAATGATGGAACCTCATCATAGCAATGGATGATTCATAATCATCCTGCAATTCTTGCAAAAAGGTTTCTAACTGTATTATTTACATGCATTCTTTCTTCAGTTTAATGTAATCTTTTAATTTTTGTGTTTGTGATCTTTTCCTTTACATACCATTCATATATTATTTTACAAGTGGGGTAAATTACCATCTTTCCTTAAAACTACCATCAAAGGGACTATAAAGGGCAGTGAGTTAGAACAATGTCTTTGCATCTCTGGAATATTGGTTTCAAATCATCCCTGACTAATGGAATGAAAGTTTGTCTTTTTCATTGGTTATAGAGATGCTAAATAAAATTAGTTTTACTATCCAAACCCAATTCCTTCTTCTTCGACTGTGTCTTTAATAAAGTGTGATTTGGGAAAAGCAATGTTATGCATTATTTTCTGAACACTTTCCATATGGTCAGATTGATGAGAGCTATATCATCATTTCTGAACTAAATATGGTGTTATTACTGCTAAATATTTCATTCTGATCCTATTCTTTGATTATGAATTGCTGGTAAAGGACATTACAGATAGATATTAATTACTTTGTTTTATGTTTCTACTCATATGTTAAGTAAAGAGGAACTGGATCTGAAAATCCCCATTGGCTTTTAAGGGCAATCAGTAAACTACTGTGGTGTCAAAAGTATTGGGGCTTATTTACCTTATTGTGCATCTTGCAATCAATATACTAACTTTGCTATTATTATTTAAGCATTTGAGTCAGTCATTGAGTTGTGCAATGCTGATGAGTTTATTTTTCTGAGAATTATCCCAGTTGGTGAACATATTTTTATATCAGTAGTAATACCCTGGCTGTTAGAATCAGTGTGGGGTTTTCAGGTCTCTAAATCTGCTGAGAAGGAAACAGGGCAGACAGGTAACAAAAGCAGAAAATTGGGTACTAATTAGAAATCTCACTCTCAGAAAAACAAGCATGATTTGGATATGGGAAAATCCTCTGGTAATAGGTGGTACTCTAAATTTTAAGTCATGATGGGACATACTGAGTAAAACTTCACTGTGTATTTCCGTGTGCTATGGTTGACCTGGAAGTAGTTGATGTTGAAATGGCTGGAAAAGAATTCTATACCCTAGTACCAATTATCCCTCATCTCATGGAGATCAGTGGATTTATAATTTGAATGAGTCATGCAGACCAAGAGGGTCCCACGTTCAATCCCTGGTCTTTGCTGAGTTACATGATCTCGGCCAGGGCTGCAGTGAAGGTAGGACTGTGCTTGGCTGTGATACCTTGCAGTAGAATAGTCTGTCAATACTCACTGTCAAGGTCCACGCATGAATAATGGCCCCTTGGTTGAGTTATCAACAGCATGCCAATGCCTGTAGACCAATATCCCAGGAGGGAGTCAACACCTTCACAATAGAGGGGAGAAAATTGGCAAAGAAAAAGATTATTCAAATCCCTATGCCCATTAAATTATTTTTCAAATGCACATACCCATTACATTGGGGTCACACTGTCCCGCAGTGTAGATCATTATTTCAGTGGTCTATTGGAGGCTGAAGCTTTATTTGGTGATAACTATGATGGCATTAAAGTAGTCTTCTCAGTTATTCTCTTTCCTTCAGCCGACTATTCTTGCATTGTAAATGATCCCTGATGCTTAGTTTCATCAAACATATATACTATTTTAAATCCTACTATTGCCCTTAAATTAAAAATATTAGTTTTCTCACCAGTTTTACATCAAACTTGGTCTCGTAATGTTAGATTTATTTATATCAAGTACACCATAAGATTAATAGTTGGTTAATTTTAAACTTTGTGAAATTGAAAAAAGATTGGTTTACATTAAATTATAACATTGGTCAGCACAATTTTGTTTTTTTTTCTCTTGAAAGTAGCAACTTTTCTGGGATATGGTCCAATAGGAACCAACAGCCCTTGGGACTTCGCCTAAGATGTTATTCCCCAAATATGAGCCTGAACAGTGAGTATTGGCAGTTATTCAACTGAAGGCCATCCCAACCAAATCCAGTCCTGGACTCAGTCATCACTCACTTACAGTGGGGGTAACTGTCTAGCAATTGGAAGGATGGAACTGTAGCCTGTTCCCTTCCCTAGCCTGGGGACACTGAGGTTGATTATAGCAATGCACAACAAACTCAACACAGAACAGACTTCAAACCTGGAATATTTTTGTTTTATATACCTCAATACCACATCAAAGTGCATTTACCCACTGATCCTTTTGAGGAGCCACAGACAGTACATTTTTATTTCAGTCATATCTGTGGCTGTGATATTTTAACTTAATAGCTTCCCTGTTGTCCAAATATATCCGAATCTCCAACATATTTATTTTAGATTCAGATGACTGCTACAATCAAACTCGATGGGCTGAATTTTCGAGGGGTTTGACACTCTGCAGCGAAAACCCAGTCGCAAAGCCCGAGTGAGATACTTAGCTGCTTGTTTGCGGTGGCGATGGGATGTACCGCCAGGGAGAGGTGCGTCGGATGTGTAACGACGTGGATTGTGTTACCGTTCAATTTTCGGCACTCTCCCAACCTATACGCTGTGCCCAGAATAGTGACAGGTAAAACCTGTCGGTGCAGCCCTGCCAGCAGCGGTAAGTTAGAAAACTTGCAAAAAAGGCAAGTTAAAGTTTATTTTATTTTTTTCCAGCTATTTGGTATCTAAGGGTTTTGATAATGTTGTTTGAATGTTTTTTTGAATTTTTCTCCCAAGACCTCTCTCGCAGCGCAAACGACCCCACACTAAAGTTGGCGAGGATCGCGTTTTGCGCCGCAAATGCTTGTGCAATCCCTCCCTTACCGATTCCCCAAAGGCCAAAAGTTCAGCCTAAAATCGGTAACGCAGCGAAAACGGTAATTTTCATGTATCACTACCGTTTTCGCCCAAAAACCCCAAAACCCAAAAATCCAGTCCTATATTCTTACAGATATATTCAAAATGCCAGTGAAGTCAATTTATTTTAGCATTGCTATTTAGCTAGACTGCTGCATATTTTGTTTAATTATTTAATAAACTTGTGAATCTCCTATGACCTTACTCAAACTTAATCAGAGGAAATGATGTGTCTTTCAGCTGTGTTTGTTGTACCAGGCTGAGAGAGGTTACACTGCCACCTCTGGAACAGGTTAGAATTACAGGCCTTCTCATTATATGATTTTTTTTAGAGGTCGCAGTACTACCTGGAGGAAGTAAGAATAGCAGGCATTACCATTACAGTTAATGTTACCCATTAATTTCAATGAATTGGCGTGTGATAACATACCAACTCAAGATTTTAATATATTATATAGATACATATTTATCCCAACAAAGATAATTATTTTTCCTGAAATTTTCAGTCTTTCACACTTGTGTATGTATCACAGTCTTTTATATGCACTACCAGTCCCTGTCTCTTTCCTCTTCTCCCTCCTCTCAATGGCGTGCATCAATTTTTCCTATGATGAATCTGATTCCGGGCGGTACTTTGATGCTTTGCCTAACATTTATTACAGACAATACTATTTCTGACAAAAACATGAACAACTCCACATAAACACTGACACAAATGATCAATCTTGAGAAAATATAATGTTCCTATAAGAAAGTTGCTGTTTTATTCAAAGAAAATGCAATCATTTTATAATTAGATGTTGTCATTATACATAAATTTTAATCATGTCAATTTGCATTAGTATTGATATATACTTCAGAGGCACATTGTATCTGTTAAGCTCTTTATTTATATATTGCACGTTGTAAGTAATTTGACAGTATTTGTTTTGGTGCACATTTTAGAGTGAGGATGTGACTTTTTACCTTCAATTCACGACTGTTATTTGATTAATATAAGTCAGCAAATACTCTCTATCTTTAGGAGATATGGTCAGTCATTTTAAATGCACTTATTACTGAGGCAGGATAATGATTGACACTCTTCAAGTGTAAGTGTTTAGCATTCTGCATACATCACATTCTGCTATATAAGTTACCACAATGCATTTATCTGCCTCTTTTCTGAACACTTATTGCTTACCAGCCCCTTGTATCATAACAAGGTACAATATTATCTTGGCAGTTTTTCTACATTAATCACTTAGTTCCTTGGTGTAGTATTTCTTTGGTGATTTTTTTTCTCCTCATAAAATCATTCTTTATACCTTTTATTCCTCTGCTTTTTTAGTTTTGTCTGTTGTCTTTGACTCTTTAGTACTGGAAGACTTCTCTGATTTTCCCTCTTTGTCATTCTTAACTTGTGTTTCATCTTTAACTTCAGAAGTCTTTTCCTTTTTAGACTCTTTACTAATTTGTTCTTTTTCTGCTGCCTCTTCCTTTTGATTTTTTGTAGGCTCTGGGTCAGATTTCTTTGCTTCTGATTTTTTCACTGTTTCGGTTGTCTCATCCTTTGTTTCTTTTTTACTCTCTTTACTTTGATCTGTTACTTTTTCTTTAACTTCTGTGGTTTTCTCAGGCTCCTTCTCTGTTGTTGTGGGATCTGGTTTAGCTGGTTCTACTTTTGCACTTTTCTGTGATTCTTCTTTTGATGGTTCTGTTTTTTCAATCTTCTCTTGAGGCTTAGGCTCTGGTACAGAAGAGCTTTTATTTTCTTCGGGTTCATCTTTGGGCTCTGGTTTTGTATCTTTCTTTTCTTCAACTTTGGGCTCTGGTTTTGCCTCTTTCTTCTCTTCAACTTTGGGCTCTGGTTTTGCCTCTTTCTTTTCTTCAACTTTGGGCTCTGGTTTTGTTTCTTTCTTTTCTTCAACTTTGGGCTCTGGTTTTGTTTCTTTCTTTTCTTCAACTTTGGGCTCTGATTTTGCCTCTTTCTTCTCTTCAACTTTGGGCTCTGGTTTTGTTTCTTTCTTTTCTTCAACTTTGGGCTCTGGTTTTGTTTCTTTCTTTTCTTCAACTTTGGGCTCTGGTTTTGTTTCTTTCTTTTCTTCAACTTTGGGCTCTGGTTTTGCCTCTTTCTTCTCTTCAACTTTGGGCTCTGGTTTTGTTTCTTTCTTTTCTTCAACTTTGGGCTCTGGTTTTGTTTCTTTCTTTTCTTCAACTTTGGCCTCTGGTTTTGCCTCTTTCTTTTCTTCAACTTTGGGCTCTGGTTTTGTTTCTTTCTTCTCTTCAACTTTGGGCTCTGGTTTTGCCTCTTTCTTCTCTTCAACTTTGGGCTCTGGTTTTGCCTCTTTCTTCTCTTCAACTTTGGGCTCTGGTTTTGTTTCTTTCTTTTCTTCAACTTTGGGCTCTGGTTTTGTTTCTTTCTTTTCTTCAACTTTGGGCTCTGGTTTTAGGTCGGTCTTCTCTTCAACTTTGGGTTCTGGTTTAGTATCTTTCTTTTCTTCCATTTTGGGCTCTGGTTTTACCTCTTCCTTTCCTTTGTCCACGGGTTCTGCTTTTGATTCACTTTTCTTTTCATCCTCATCAGATTGAGATTCTGGTTTGGAGGGTTCCTCTGGCTCCTTCTCCTTTTCTATTTTTGCTGTTTCTTCAGCCTCTGGCTCTTTTTCTGGGCTTTCTTTCTCCTCCGTTTCCTTATCTTTTGCTTTAGGTTCAACTGTTTCTTTTTCATCCACCTTTTTCACTGGTTCCTTTTGCTCTGTGATAGGTTCGTCTTCTTCCTTTTCCTTTGGTTGCTCCTTTTTACCATCTTTCACATCCTCTTTCTCTACTTCTAGTGTTTCTTTGGCTTTCTCTTCTACAGTTGATTTTGCTTTATCTTCTTCTTCAGCTTTTTCAGTCGTTGTGTCTTCTTTCACAGCTTCTTCATCAGATTTAATTTCTTGGTCACCCTTGTCCTCTGCACTTTCAGCTTCTTCCTCTGCTGCTTCTTCAGCTTCTGCCCCTTCATCTTGCTCGTCAGCTTCTTCCTTCTCTTCCTTTCCTTCTTCAGCCTTTTCTGTCTCTTCCGTTTCTTCCGTTGCTTCATCCATTTGTTCCTCTGCAATCTTTTCTTTGTCAGCTGGTTTGGCCTTTTCTTCAGACTTGGCTTTAATATTGTTTGGTACTGCAGGAACTTTATGATACCCTTCTATATAAGGATAGGGACTTGTCCCAATAAATCTTGATTCTTCACCCTCCAGGAGTTTCCTTTACAAAATAAAATAACAACAATAATTATTAATGATAGCTGCTGCCTGCAAATTTTACGGCTATTGTCTTTATGTCATCAACAACAAACTTTGTTTACTCATTAATGTTAAAAGAAAAACAAGGAGGACTGGACATCTGAGGTAAAAATGGAAATTGCTAAAACGCATAGCATGTAGTCGGCTTCTGAACCAGAAATAGGGTTGTAAATAAGGAGCGTACTCTAACTTCTCTCTCAGATCCTAACTCACCTTCATTTCTAGCAATTTTGTTTTTTTATTCAACGCTATTAATTATCCAGATTCCAATTAAATGATTGTGTTCTTTTATGTGTTTCCGGTTTACGTTTCCAAAAACTGAAAACTAGGAACCATTATACAACATTGGTGGCTCATAGATATTTTCGCATCAAAATACTATTGTAAGTATTACATAATTTAAGGCATGATTATCTAGTGTGAAGATATTGTGAGGTTTAGCTAATTTGCCCATTCCTCTGACATTTAGACCGTATGCTCTCAGACTCGCTTACGCAACGCACTTTACATTTGACACCCACACCATTCATTACCTGTACGCCGCAATTTCAATGTCCAAAGCCATTTTAACGTTGAGTAAGTCTTGGTACTCCCTGAGTTGCGCAGCCATTTCCCATTTCGTGCTCCTCAATTCGCTTTCAAGTTGCTGAGCTGCTTCCTGTAACGTTAAATATTTGGCAGAAATAAATGGTGATGTACATGAAACCTTTCAAATGTGTAAAATCCATAATCAGATTGCACTGGTATATTAATATATGGAATTGGGAAGTTAAGAAAGCAACCGAGAAAAACGCGGATCCATACAAGATATAAAACTTAGTGTACACTAACTTAGAACTTTGGTATTAGACAACATAAATCAACTACCCTCTCAATGTCAGTTTTAAAAGTTAAACGAATTAAATTATGATTTTTTGTAAATAAACAACCTTCATCCCCTAAACTGTTTTTTTTTGGCTATTGAGAAAATAGTTGGGTCACTAAAATAATGTGATCTAAAGACTACCTGGTAGCTGGAAATGTCTGCACTGTGTCTGTCCTCCATCTCAAACCTTTGCCTTTCCAGTGATTCTTTAGTCCCTTTCAGGGTCTCCAACTCAATATTCTTGCACTGCAGATGTCTGCGATATTCTAGGATTTCATCCTGCGCTGCGTGGATGGCGTCCGTGTTGACCTTGGCGGCTTGGTTCAGTCTTTCCAGCTTCACTTTAAACACCTCATCGGTCTGGCTGGTGGTCTTGGCTGCGTGACCTTCCATCTGTGCCCGGATCTCCCGGAGAGCGGCCGTGATATCGGACTTGAGGGAATCCCTCACTTCTAAAGTTATCTGAGAGCCCTGGATCTGATTCAGCAAATCTCGAACTTCTTCGTCGTGATTCGCCTTCATGAAAGAAGCCTCGTCAGTGAGAAACTGGAGCTTCTTGTCCAGGTCTGCCTTCAGCAAGCCTGCATCCTCTATATATTTGTTCAGACCCCTGATGCTGGCGTCCACCTCTTCCCTTATCCTGCTCTCGTCCTCGACCCTCTGTTTGATGTGCTGGATATCCTCCTCCAAGTGTTCCTGCTCCAGCTGCAACTGCGCCTTGTCATTGCTGATCTGCACCACCACATTGCGCAGATCTTTGATCTCTCTCTCGTACAGCTCTCCGATGGCCGATCTTCCGGATTGCTGCTGCCTTAAGGATGCAGCCTCTGCCTCCAGATTCTTGTTCTGCAGCTCCAGGTTCCTCACTTTGTCGATGTAAGTGGCGAAGCGATCGTTGAGGGTCTGCAGCATCTCCTTCTCGTTGCGCGATCTGATGTCCCCATTGATGACCCCGGATTCCAGGCTCTCGGTGGAGGTTGTGATCTGAGAGCCGAAGCTGGCTGTCAGGCCCGGGGTCACCCGCTTGTAGGAGTTGATGGTGCTGGGACCGCGGGACCATGTCTGTGAGTAGAAGCCGCTGCTTGCCAGCGAGCCTGCAGAACGGGACACAGAGCGGGGCGAGTCCCCCAATACCCTGCGGTAAGAGCTGGTGCCGAGCATTGTATCCAGACCGTAACTCATCGTGCGAAAGGAAGAGTTGCACTGCAGTGGGGAGGGAGGAGGCGGCGCCTTTTATACACCGCAGAATGTGCTAACTTGGCAAGAACCTGCTCCAGCGACGTTTCACTCGCCAATCTGCTGAAGATGTCTCCTCCCTCCCCCCGTTTACTGTATGTCGAAAGATAACCATTTTAACCAGATCAGGTTTCAGAAATACTTCTACTTACAGATAAAGATACTAAAATATTCACAATTTATTGTGATTAAAATTCTGTTTCCCCACCCTATCGTATATAATTAAACCGTGAATAAGCAATTGGGTCTGAATATTCACTATTGGGATCATTCTTTAACATTAAAACATTATATGCTAATAGAAAAACGTGAGAGTCAAATGCGGGCAGGTTTCACGGCATTGCTGGTGATAAGAATAGTTCCCCGTTATTTTGCCTTTTGCCTGATGTTTGATTGAACTCCGCATTGTCATTAATTATTCAGGTTTTAAAGAAAAACTTATCACGGCACAAAGTCCAACCTGAAGTTTAAACCATTGTAAAATAGTTTGTATATGTATCTAAATGTATACACAGTTACTAGCGTGTGTAAAAGTTTATGCTGCTCGGTTGGAAGATCTTAGATTTCATTACCATTATTCTGCAAACTGCGATGGGGCCATAGACATTTTGTGTTTTTTGTTACTTTCTTTACAAGAAGTAACCCCTCCGTACACACACGCGCACCAAAGTTCAGGGTATATCGTCTTGTGAAACAGACAATGTATTTTCAGCACCACACTTCCAGGACAGCGCCTTCCGCAGTGTCGCGTTTTCCGAAGGTGTGACCTTTATTTGTAAAGTCATATTGTACAGCTGTATACAGCTTCCACATTAAATATATCAAGCCTTATTAAAACAAAACATAAGTATTAGTTGCAGTCTTTTTTTTAATTACAAGTATATGAAAAGCGGGGAGGATACGGTCACTGTCCGAGCAGCCACCATAATTGTAGTCATGTCATTGACTGGGAGTTGCTGCCAACGATTAACAAGTGAATTCCATGTTTAAACTGAGCACTTAACATTAATCCTTCATGTTTGAAATTTAAAAAAAATGTTAGATGTAAATCTTGCTTAGGCGTGCAATTAATTTTAAAGCATTGTATAGTTAAAAGTAAACATTATAAAGCGGACTGATAGATTTATTTTTCACAATGAAAATCCTTCCTTTCATTTTCTTAATGGAAGGTATGTGTCAATTCTCCCATCCATTGCAAAACAAGGAAAGTTTTCATTTGCGATTATCTACAGATAACTGTACATATTTGCTCGGCTTACGTGTCAACAATTTGCATTTATGTAGCGTATTTAGTGTAGAAAACATCTCAAGACCTTTCAAAGAGAGGTAAGGGCAAAATGGACGCTGGCCCAAAGAAGCAGAGACTGAGACAAACATTCTTAACGTTAAATTTTCATGTGTGAGCTTTCAGAGCGTGTATTGGCAGGCTATCCGTTATTGCGGCGGCATCATGATCTTGTCACAGAAGATGTTTCAGTGCATAAATTTAAGAATTTTATTGTGAAAATATATATTTTTTGTATCTTTAAGTTTGTTTATATCCCTATTTAAGATATTTAAAATTTCACAGTTACTGAGAAAAGATTTTAAAAATCAAAGCATTTTGAATGATTTGTGGGATCCTGATCGGGCAAGGAGGGTAACTCGTTTACATAGATACAACCAATTATAAATGTGGGCATAGGCAATTATAACAGGAACACATTTATTTAAAAGTGACATAAATAAAACAGAAAGTCAAGTTGTGCAGACAAGAAGTGTATCAGAGATTAACCTGTATACTTAACAAAACAGGTCATTGACTAACTGTCAGGAGCAGTAGCTAGTTCCCCCCCCCCCCCCTCCATACTCAAGGGCGGCACATCCAATAGTAGCACCCTTGCTACTGCTCTTGTTGAAATCAGAATAGAATTAAGATCACATTTGGGACCGCCCTGCTCTAAGTGGCTCAGCATTATGTAATGCATAGAGTCATACAGCACAGAGGAGGCCATACGGCCCTTTGTGCCTCTGCCGGCTCTTTGAAACAGCTATCCTATTATTCCTACTTCCCTGCTCTATCCCCATAGCCCGGCATTTTTTTTCCTTTTCAAGTATATATCCAATTCCATTTTTATTGGGCAATTCTTGATTATCTACTATGAAGTATTTACCCAATGGAGAACCCTGTCAAATTGCCAAAATAGGAATAGTACAATACTTGCGTATTGCCATTAGACGTCATCAGCGGGTTGCATATAGATATTACAAAAGTCTTAATCTATGATACACTTCTTGTCTGCACAACTTGGCTTTTGTTTATGTCACTTTTAAATCAATTTGTTCCTGTTATAATTGCCTATGCCCACATTTATAATTGGTTGTATCTATGTAAACATGTTACCCTCCTTGCAGCATCAGGATCCCACAAATCATTCAAAATGTTTTCTGATTTTTTAAATCTTTTCTCAGTAACTGAAATTTTAAATATCTTAAATAGGGATATAAACAAACTAAAAGAATCAAAAAATACATATTTCACAATAAAATTCTTTAATTTATGCACTGAAACATCTTCTGTGTCTTTGTTAAAGTTTTCCTTTGAAGGCCTCGGCCTCTCAAAAAGAATTGGGCTTTGACTGGATATTTTTACCTCACAGTGGCTAAGAGAGGGCTTTAATCACATCCATGTATTCTGAGCAACTGTAGCTTGTAGAATTTCTCAGCGTGCACACTATGCAATTAGCAGGGGTTGAAGGGCAGAAGGTATGTCCTCTCAACCTATGAAGGTTTGTGAGTTTTTTTACTGGAAATAAATTAGAGACCGAATTTTCAAAGCTTTTATTTCAGGCTCATGTATTTTGTATATATATATTGGTGAGTTGGGTGAGGGGGACAGGCACAGGTGAGGAGGAGGGGGAAAGAAAGAGGAGGAGAGGGAGGGTAGAAGATGGGGAGAAAAGGAATGAGGAAGTAGAAGGGGAGATAGGAGGAGCAGACAGAGAGAAGGGAAAAGCTGCTCTCCTCTCCTCTCCCACTCAGGTCACTCCAATAAAAAAGATGACACCCTCTCATCCTCCCAACCCTACTATCTCTGGAGCTTCACATAGTTGACATTGGCTCCAATAGAGGTGTGTCTCACTCCCAAGGAAAGGTAGTGGTGGCAACAGAAGCAGTGAGAGAGGGGGCAAGGCAAGGCAAGACCAGGTAGGATGCATTAGTAGCCAATATCATATCTCCAACCAGGAGCAGAGGTTTCTACTCTGCAGTTCCTCCACATTCACCACTAGAAAATTTGGATCCTTTCCACACCCACAAGGAAAGAAGAAAAAAGACAGAACAAAAGGTGATAGAGACAGAAGGGAAAAAAATGAGAGAGAGGCAAATGGAGAGAGACCAGTGAGATGCACAGGAATGGAAAATACAAAGATTGCTAAGAGGGAGACTATATTCTCTCATTTGCCATGTTACTCTTCAAATGTCACAGCTCAAAGTGCTACATTTTGTTACAGATGAATTAACAAGAATAAAAAAGAGAAATATTGCCAAGCATGTCCTGCTGGTTTCAGAACTTGGAGCCAGAGATTTATAAAAAAACAACAAAAAAACAATTGTCCTCCAATTAACATCAAACAAGGCCATGTAACACAAAGCTTCAGCTTGCCAACAGAATATTACACTTTAAGTTACATAGAACCATAGAACATTACACTACAGGTAAAGGACATTTGCCACATTGTGCCTGTGTCAGCTCTTTTCTAGAACAATCTAAAAAGTAATCCCACTGCCCTGCTTTCTCCCCATAGCCCTGTACTTTCCTCTGCTTCAAATGTTTATTTAATTTTACCATGAGCTGCAACAGTCTCTACCTCAACAATTCCATATGGCAAAGCCACGCTGCAACAATTTGTTGCATAAAGACATTTCTCTTAACCTCTCTCACTAAAAGAGTAGTGACAATTTTAAAATGATGACTCCTCATCACTGACTCCTGAACCAAACAAAAGTCTTTCCCTATTCACCCAATCAAAAATGTTCATAACTTAAAAAACCTCTATTGAATTGGAGTTTCCTCTGCTCCAATAGAAATAGCTCCAGTATCTCATCTCTCACCATAACTTTAGTTTCTCATCCCTGATATGATCCTGGTCAAATATGCTGTACACTATCTATGGCTTTAATGTCATTTCAATGATGGAACACCTAAAGCTGCACACAGTAATCTAATTGTTCAAACATTTATCATGACCTTTTTGGTCTTGTACTCTATGCACCATTTATAAAACCCACAATACTACTTTTGTGTTGTCAATTATTTTTTTTTGTTATTTTCCAAATCATCTATATATATAATATATTAGGGAAAATTGGACTCATTCCACCTTTCTCAAAGCTAAGCAGCACCCATTAACTCTAAATCTTTGGCTTCTGTCTGTCACATGACTGATTTTGGCACAGAAATGTATGAGATAGGGGGCCAGTCCTCAAGGCTGCTGAATCATTCCCCAATTGTTATCAGCACTGCACTTTACACTAACTGTCCTCCTTCTGTTTCATCTCTACCTCCTTAGTTCTAATTTATGCTACTCTGCATTTACACATTTTGTTCCTGCACATTTTCTGCTATCTCATCATGCTATATGCCTAAGCCAAGCCATTTAACCTATTATGCTACACTATCCTACATAGTTAATTGGAGCATAGGCGATTCTGAAGCTGGAAGAGGCACAACTGAGGCACTACTGCATCACCACTGGCAGCAGGGTATGTGACAAGAATACATAAGCAGTTTTCATTATAAACATAGACATAGAAATTTATAATGGAAAAAGTTATAGACAGGAAGCTAGAAACAGTGGAGGTCGAAAGATACTTGGGAATCCATGTACATAAATCATTAAAATGTCATGGACAGATGCAGAAAATAATGAAAAGGGCTAATGGAATGCTGGCCTTTATACCTCAAGGACTAGAATACAAGGGGTAGAAGTCACACTACAGCTATACAAAGCCCTGGTTAGACCACACCTGGAGTATTGTGTTCAGTTCTGAGCACCACATCTTAGGAAGGATAAGGTTGTTAATTTTAAATCTGAGATTGATAGTTATTTGTTAACCAAACATATTAAGGGATATGGGGCAAAGGCGAGTATAAGCAGTTAGGTCACAGGTCAGACATGATATTGAATGGCAGAACAGGCTCGAGGGGCTAAATGACCTACTCCTGTTCTTAGGTTTCTGTTTTTTTTAGGACATGCTTATTTGTACTGCCAAAAGGGCCACCATACTCCACCCTTTGTCTATGATTGGTCCCCATGGAGGATAAGCCATACCCTGATGTTTCACTGGAATGTGTAATTGGAACCGCCCATTCCAAGGTCTCACTGACTTTGCAAATTGTAACTTGATCCACTTTGACTTCCTGAAGTGACAGAATCCCCAGAAGATAGCAAGGACCAACTAAAGTACCTTACCCCAGGCCAAGTATATCCCTCCCCCAGCTGAAGTGCCTCACCCTAGTCCAAGTGCCTTAGCCCAGTCCAGGTGCATGCCTCCCTCAGCCAAAGTGTCTTACCCAAGTCCAAGTATATCCCTCCCCCAGCCAAAGTGCCTTACCCCAGTCTAACTGCATGCTTCCCCCAGCCAAAGTGCCTTATCCTAGTCCAAGTACATCCCTCCCCCAATGTGCCTTACCCCAGCGCGAGCATCCTTCATTGAAGGGGCAGGCATGATTTATGGATTGTTAACAGGTTTATTGGGTATGGTGAATAGTGACAGTGTCGTGACTTCTGGATATCATTCACTCTAATGTCCCTTGTAGGTGGGTTGTAAGAACGTGATCCGTCTTCCCTGAGTTCCCTCTCTCCCGTCCAATCCCCCATCCCCTATCCCACCCGTGTGTGTCTCCCTCTCTCCCCCCAGCCTCTTTCTTTCTCTCTAGGTCTCTTTCTCTCCCCCAGCCGCTCTCACTCTTCCGCCAGCCTCTTTCTCTCTCTCTCTCTCTCTCTCCCCCAGCCTCTCTTTCTCGCTCTCCCTCGGCCTCTCTCTCTCTCTCCCCCTCTCGGCCCTCCGCTGCTTCTCCGCTCGCCGCTGCCGCTGCCGCTCTCGGCTCCAGGCTGGCGGGAGAGAGAGGGAGGCTGGCGAGTGAGAGAGGCTGGCGGAGAGTGAGTGAGAGAGGGAGAGAGGCTGGCAGAGATCGAGAGGCGCTGGGGGGAGAGTAAGAGAGGCTGGGGGAGAGGGAGAGAGAGAGGCTGGGGGCGAGTGAGAGAGACGCTGATGTGGGGGAGGGGGGTGGAGAGAGACAAGGGTGGGGTTCGGAGGGGAGAGAGGGAACTCAGGGAAGACGGATCACATTCTTACAACCCCCTACAAGTGACATCGTTGGATTGGATGATATCCAGAAGTCACGACACTGTCACTATTCACTTCATACTCAATAAACCTGTTAACAATCCGTTCACTATGCCTGTCCCATTTATGGTGGGGTGGAGTGGGAGGAGGATGCACTTCCGCTGGGGTAAGGCACTTTGGCTGGGGGAGGCATGCATTTGGACTGGGGTAAGGAACTTTGGCTGGCCCTTGCTGTCTTCTGGGGAGCTCTGTCCTCTGTCACTTCAGAAAGTCAAAGTGAATCGAGTTACAATTTGCAAAGTCAGTGAGACCTTGATATGGGCGGTTCCAGTTACACACTCCAGTGGAACTTCAGGGTGTGGCTTATCCTCCAAGGGGACCAATCATAGACAAAGGGTGGAGCATGGTGGCCATTTTGGCAGTACAAATAAGTATGTCCTACATAGATAGTCCAGTTAATTTTCCTTTAATCAGTTGTATGCTATGCGTCGGCAAAATGTGAGAAACAACTATAAAATGTATAGACCCCACACAAAGCATTCCTTCTTTCTCTAAATCCAATCAATTATTTACTCAAAACCGTGTCGTTGGTCAACCCTTTTTTCACAACAAATTTAGGATCTGGTTAAAGCCCATGAATCACTCTGTCATTTGATGGGTGCTCGATTGCTGTTAACTTTGTTCCAATTTCCAAAGACCTTATTATTTTGTGATAGTTTTGTGTGTGTCAATTCATCTGGAAATTAAATTGTCTCTTTTATCAAACTATTGCCGTTAAATAAAATCCGTCTGGATTGATTTAAATACATGAATTAGTTAATGCGTGAGAAAATGTACAATCCTAAAGGGGCTGCCCTTAATAACCTGATCTCCGTTGATTAATGTCAGTTGTATACCCTGATGTCTAGATTTGAATCCACCTCAGAAAAAGCCAAATAAATATATTTAACTCCAGGAAACCAACGATTACAGTTCAACCGCACAACATGTCCAAAGCTCGCTGTTTGCAGAGTTCCCTGTAATAGCCAACTAATTTTAGCAGAGCTTGTAGCCCCGGGTCAACTATTGTAAGCGTCAATCAACATAGAAATATGACAAAATTGAAAAGCTGGCCTAAAACCTTCTTCTGTTTTACTTCTATCCTCTCATTAATTTAGATTTTATGTTTACAACCAAATACTAACATGTAATTTAGCTTTTAGAACAGTTTTAATAAATCAGCCTGCTTTAAACACCGACATTACATAATCTAGTAGGAAGATGTTGGCTAGTTGTATCTAAGCACGCAGATAGATGGAATATTGTGATTAAAAAACATTCAAAGATACAAACTCCTTAAGTTACCATTCTTAGCTGCTTAGATGTTCAATGATTCAACATATCACAAGATCTTTTTGGTCTTCAGATTGAAGAGCCAAATTTTCTTATTCATTTCAAGGTTAATGGAATTTTTAATTAATTTAAGCACGGATGATGACATTAGATTAGACATTCTTATTGATCCGCATACTTCCTTTAAAACTGTGGAATTGTAAAACCCAGTTTTATGAAAAGTACAAAACTGAAAGCTGAACCTTTTGTTCAATTAAACAATTAAAATAACATTTTCAGCAGGTAACCTGCAATAGTATTATTTGTGAAGCTAAATATTGTATAATAAAGTCATTTGTTTTCCTTTCCTTTGTATTTAAAAAAAATTGTTGCTAGGATGTGGGCATCGCTGGCAAGGCCAGCATTTATTGCCTACCTTAATTGCCCTTGAGAAGGTGATGGTGAGCCACCTTCTTGAACCGCCTAGTCCGTGTGGTGAATGTACTCCCACAGTTTGACCCAGTGACTATGAAGGAACGGTGATATATTTCTAAGTTAGGATGGTGCGTAACTTGCAGGGGAGCTTGCAGGTGATGGTGTCCCCATGTGCCTGCTGCCCTTGTCCTTCTAGGTGGTAGAGGCCATGGGTTTAGGAGGTGCTGCCGAAGAAGCCTTGGTGAGTTGCTGCAGTGCATCTTGTAGATGGTACACACTGCAGTCATGGTGCACCAGTGGCAGATGGATTGAATGTTTAAGGTGGTGAATGGGGTGCCAATCAAGCGGGCTACTTTGTCCTGGGTGATGTCGAGCTTCTTGAGTGTTGATGGAGCTGCACTCATCCAGGCAAGTGGAGAGTATTCTATCACATTCCTGACTTGTGCCTTGTAGATGGTGGGAAGGCTTTGGGGAGTCTGGAAGTGAGACACGCCGCAGAATACCCAGCCTCTGATCTGCTCTTGTAACCACAGTATTTATGTGGCTGGTCCAGTTAAGTTTCTGGTCAATGGTGACCCCTAGGATGTTGACGGTGGGGGATTCGGCGACGGTAATGCCATTGAATGCAGTGGTTAGACTCTAGCTTGTTGGAGATGGTCATTGCCTGACATTTGTGTGGCTCAAATGTTACTTGTCACTTATCAGCCCAAGCCTGAATGTCATCCAGATCTTGTGGAATTCGGGCATGGACTGCTTCATTATCTGAGGATATTGTATCATATAACAATAACTCGTTTAATTTTCAATGTGGCAAAGCTTCAATACAATTGTTAATACAATATTAACTTTGCATATTATCCGGTAAGGTAATCCTTGATTAATTTAGATTCCTTAAATGCATTCAGAAATCTATATTTGTGTTTTAATGCAGGCTGTCTTCAAAATGGTTAACATAAACCTCGGCTGGTCGACCAAAATGGACTGTGTTCGAAGTTGCAGCCTCTTGGCACAGCGCACCTTGGCTGCGAACTTCGTGCATTTCCGTCAGAGCCGAGCACGGACTCGGCTATTCTCGGCCGCCGAGAGCCGAAGTGGAGTACCCGTGGCCGCCTGAAGGTGACGTAATCGGTGTTCGCCGCCCGGTTGAAACTGATGACGAGCACACACAAAATCCAAGTCGGTTGTTGTGATGCTGACATTTTAACCAATAAACCGCCAAATCGTCGAGCGAGGGGGTGGGGTGGGGGGGACTGCTTAGAATTTGAAGAGGGATATGACAGCTTTCATTGTGAGTACTGTACCTGCTGCAGGCTGACAGTGAAACAAGGCCGGCGCTGTGTGTGTGTGCGCGCGGGCTCGCGGGCGCTTTCCTAAAATGGCCGTCATCCCTGCCACCTCCAGTGGGTTTGTTATATTTACAGAAATATACTCTTTCTTTAATAATGTGGTTTACGTTCAGTCGTCTTGTCAATGAAGAAACGCCAACACGGGCCTTTCTTCTAATCTCACCCAGAGTGGTAACCTGTTGTGCAGTTATTGCCTAGCCAGGACTGCTGAGGTTAAAGATTTCAGGAGCAGTGAATGTGTTTTACAAGTTCAGTTTGTGCCAAAGTAATCGGCCAGAGGGATCAAGAAATTGCTTTTGATCAACCTCTTCAGGCTAATCCCGCTGCCCACTCCCAGCAGTCTGAAAAACTTGAGTTAATTTTGCTTAAAATATTGATATAATACAAGTGAGAGACAATACTAGTCCTCTCAACACGTCTCTGTAAACATAAAGGGAAATAATTTGTTAGATTTTTGTGCATTTTCATAACAAAAATGCAAGAGAAAACCGATGAACAGGGCTAGTTTCTCTTTTGTGTATGTGTATATTACATTCTGTAAGAATTATTATGGAAGAACACTTTACTAGTATATATCGCACTCCTTGATTGCAAGTAATTTTCTAGAGTCTTTTGAAGTGCGCCTCGAGACATAGGAAAGCTCAGTCGTGTATGTTTACACTCCAATGCAAATTCATCAAGCTTTTCTGCATTCTTAGCTCAAAATGAACACCAGTGGTTGCTATGTTCAGCTAAACTATGCTTTTATACCATGTATACCAGAGTACTTAAGGAGGTGGCCTTGGAAATAGTGGATGCATTGACAGTCATTTTCCAACATTCCATTGACTCTGGATCAGTTCCTATGGAGTGGAGGGTAGCCAATGTAACCCCACTTTTTAAAAAAGGAGGGAGAGAGAAAACAGGGAATTACAGACCGGTCAGCCTGACATCGGTAGTGGGTAAAATGATGGAATCAATTATTAAGGATGTCATCGCAGTGCATTTGGAAAGAGGTAATATGATAGGTCCAAGTCAGCATGGATTTGTGAAAGGGAAATCATGCTTGACAAATCTTCTGGAATTTTTTGAGGATGTTTCCAGTAGAGTGGACAAGGGAGAACCAGTCGATGTGGTATATTTGGACTTTCAGAAGGCTTTCGACAAGGTCCCACACAAGAGATTAATGTGCAAAGTTAAAGCACATGGGATTGGGGGTAGTGTGCTGACATGGATTGAGAACTGGTTGTCAGACAGGAAGCAAAGAGTAGGAGTAAATGGGGACTTTTCAGAATGGCAGGCAGTGACTAGTGGGGTACCGCAAGGTTCTGTGCTGGGGCCCCAGCTGTTTACACTGTACATTAATGATTTAGACGAGGGGATTAAATGTAGTATCTCCAAATTTGCGGATGACACTAAGTTGGGTGGCAGTGTGAGCTGCAAGGAGGATTCTATGAGGCTGCAGAGCGACTTGGATAGGTTAGGTGAGTGGGCAAATGCATGGCAGATGAAGTATAATGTAGATAAATGTGAGGTTATCCACTTTGGTGGTAAAAACAGAGAGACAGACTATTATCTGAATGGTGACAGATTAGGAAAAGGAGAGGTGCAACGAGACCTGGGTGTCATGGTACATCAGTCATTGAAGGTTGGCATGCAGGTACAGCAGGCGGTTAAGAAAGCAAATGGCATGTTGGCCTTCATAGCGAGGGGATTTGAGTACAAGGGCAGGGAGGTGTTGCTACAATTGTACAGGGCCTTGGTGAGGCCACACCTGGAGTATTGTGTACAGTTTTGGTCTCCTAACCTGAGGAAGGACATTCTTGCTATTGAGGGAGTGCAGCGAAGGTTCACCAGACTGATTCCCGGGATGGCGGGACTGACCTATCAAGAAAGACTGGATCAACTGGGCTTGTATTCACTGGAGTTCAGAAGAATGAGAGGGGACCTCATAGAAACGTTTAAAATTCTGACGGGGTTAGACCGGTTAGATGCAGGAAGAATGTTCCCAATGTTGGGGAAGTCCAGAACCAGGGGACACAGTCTAAGGATAAGGGGGAAGCCATTTAGGACTGAGATGAGGAGGAATTTCTTCACCCAGAGAGTGGTGAACCTGTGGAATTCTCTACCACAGAAAGTTGTTGAGGCCAATTCACTAAATATATTCAAAAAGGAGTTAGATGAAGTCCTTACTACTAGGGGAATCAAGGGGTATGGTGAGAAAGCAGGAATGGGGTACTGAAGTTGCATGTTCAGCCATGAACTCATTGAATGGCGGTGCAGGCTAGAAGGGCCGAATGGCCTACTCCTGCACCTATTTTCTATGTTTCTATGTCTATGTTTCTATGTAATACGCACAAAAACGAACGCACTGTGCTGTCACTCATACATAAAACGGTTGATATCAACACAATCCAGTTACCATAAAGGTACCCTACCACATTGTTTTGACAATTTCAGAATTATGCGTGAACAGCATCTTCCATTCATAACTTTATACAATGAACATTTCAAAAAATGAAGATTTTTTTTAAATTGTGGATTTGTAGATTTAGTTTACAGTATTCTCTAAACTGAACATTTTTGAGCTTGAAACAAAGATACGAAGAAAAATCTGTAAAATTAGGCAGTTTCAATTTTGGAATCGTGTAGTGTAGAAGCTACCAATTGTTCCTTTCTCATTTGCTAAATAAATACAAAGGCAACCAAGGAGTGTATAGAATTCATTTTTCCATGAATTGTCTAGGGTTCAAAACTTGCAATTTGGTATGCTGCATATTAAGTGTTTTAAGACGAAACATATTTAAGTTTTAATTATAATTGTTAAAAAAACTTGTAACTTAGTTACAGTTAGTGACTGTTCTGTCATAATGACTCCCTTAATCCACTGTAACAAAAATAGACTGTCGGTTCTGGAATCCAACATATGCAATTTTGGTATGAAATGGATTGTTTTTTTGTGATGCCACATCCAAGTGATTATTGACAACACAGCCGACCTGCATTAATGATAATGTCACAATGAATAATAGTATTACACCTGGCCATGCATCACACTATTGACATTATATGGTGTAGGGTTAGTGGTTGGGGTTAGAAATAGCTATTGACATGACCATTGTTGGTAGATGTGCCCATAAGTACTTTAGACATTTCTTCCATTTAGGTGCATGAAATGTGAAGGATCTGTTTTGGTTGCACAATGTTTGTGTGACAGATTAAGGAATCTGTATCTTTAATGGTCAAAATTACATTGACTTCAAAATGCAGCAGACATGGCTGAGTCATGCCACTGTCTAGTCAGGAGAGGGTGAAACTCTGCCTGTTTATTTAAGTGCATGCACAGAACTCTGCCCTTGGGGGCTGGGGCAGCTCCAGAATGTTTCTGGGGCTGGGCAGCTTTAACTTGTAGCTTAATACTGTGTATAAAAATATCAATTGTTTATTTTAAGATGTGACAATCTTACTTGTGACTTCACATTAGCCTTCCAAGCATCCTGTCTTTCCTCTTCCTACCCTCTAAATTCTTTGTATCTTGGTTGGTGTCCACCACTTGTTCTGCTTGTAGATACGGTTGATGAATCTGTTTGGCATGAAAGCTTTTTATTTAAAAAGTAATTCCTGACTGAAAAGTGGGAAAAACAAATTGAGCACTGTCTAGGAATCCTTTACTTTGTAACGAGCAGAACTCGCTTGGTTCCCTGAAGCTGTGAGCTGTGCTGTGCAGTAGAGTGTTAATTAGAGTATTTGTAGACTGTGTACTAGGATTTTGTATCTGTTGTTAAGTGGGAATGTTAAAAATGAAAGATAAAAGGAACTTGTGGTAAATGGAAAATTAGAGTAAATAAATCAAAGACTTATAAAGAACTTAAGAACCAAGAATAGGTGAGAAAACTACAAATGATCAAATTATATTTGGATATCTGTGGTTCTGTATACCGGTATTTGAATAAACCAACTTGTAACATTCATGTTTTGGCATCTGATACGCACCGAAATTTCAGATACACCGTTGTTTTAAATTGCAGCTGCTAGCACCAGTCTGTACAATCTGCTAGTTTGTGTCAGCCAACTTCTAATATATTCTCAACCTTGGCTCAGTGGTAGCGCACTCTCCTTTGAGTCATGAGGTCATGAGTTCAAGTCCCACGCCAGCGTTGAGCACATAATCTAGGCTGACACTCCAGTTGCAGTACTGAGGGACTGTCAGAGTGTGATGTCTTTTTTAGCTGAGATGTTAAACTGGGACTCCGCCAGCCCTCTCAGGCGGATGTAAAAGATTCCATGATTCAAAGAAGAGCTTGGGGTGTCCTCCTGATGCTCTGGCCACTATGCATCTCTCAAACAACATCACTAAAACAAATTCTCTGGTCATGTAGCTCATTGCTGTTTGTGGGATCTTGCTGTGCACATACTGACTGCCACGTTTCTCTACATTACAACAGTGACTACACTTTAAAGCACTTCATTGGCTGTAAATGTCCTGAGGTCATGAAAGGTTGTATGTAAATGCTAGCTTTTTCCTTTCCTTTAAATGGACCCTCAAATTATCTCGATGTACAATCATAGTGCTCCTTTTTTTGAGGCAAACAAGATTTGTTAGAAACAGAATTGCACTGCGTTTTAATTCAGTTACTACTGAACATGTAATTTTTCTTTCCCTGGGTTTTCATGTGTTGTGTAAGGGTTTCCTTCTAATTCTTATTTTTCCAATGGATTAGGGGCTTGTCACGTAGAAACAGAAAATATTACTGAATGAGAAACACAAACAACAAACAGTCAAGTTAAACCTAAAATGAGAAAAGCTATAAAGTTAATTTATTATCAGGGAGGTAGTAAGATACAAAGTTCATTAGGAATAATTCATCTAAATACCGATACAAAGCTTTCCTATGCATTTTGTGGAAGTACTTTTCTCCTAAATTACAATGCATAAGTTCTAGGTTAAGAAGATAGCTTGGCCAAACTTATTTCTAAATTAAAAAACTGTTTATTATCTGTCAAGTTCCACATGCACGCTGACAACACCCAGCCCTACTGCCTCTGATTTGTCACGCTGATTCTCCGACATCCAATATTCGATGAGCAGAAATTTCCTTCAAGTAAATATTGGAAAGACTGAAACAGTTGTCTTCTGTCACCGCCACAAACTCTGTTCCCTAGCCACTGACTCCATTCCTTTCCCTGGCCACTGTCTGAATCTGTTTGCAACCTTGGTGTTTTATTTGACCGAGTTGAGCTTCAAACCCTATATTCTTTCCATCGCCAAGACCGTCTACTTCCACCTCTGTAACCTCGCCTATCTCCGCTTCTGTCTTAGCTCATCTGCTGCTGAAACCCTCATCCATTCCTTTTGTTACCTTTATGCTCGACTATTCCAATGCTCTCCTGCCTGGCCTACCACCTTGTACCCTCCGTAAACTTGAGCTCATCCAAAACTCTGCTGCCCGTGTCCTAGCTTGCACCAAGTCCCGTTCACCTTCCACCCCTCTGCTCTCTGACTGAAATTGGCTCCAGGTTTGGCAACACCTTGATTTTAAAATAATAATCCTTATTTTCAAATCCTTCCATGGCCTTTTCCAGCCCTATCTGTGTAACCTCCTCCAAATCTAGCCTCTTGCACATCCCTGATTGTCATCGTGTCACCATTGGCGACCGTGCCTTCAACTGCCTAGTCCCTGAGCCCTAGAATTCCCTCTCTAAACCTCTCTGCCTTTCTACCTCTTTCCTCCTTTTAAGGCGCTCCCTAAAAATATTATTTGTACTAAATTTCTGCAGTAGGAAGGTAGTGATGATTTTTAGCTTTCAAGGTCAAAGCTAGCATGATAATTCTATTTGGTGTGCTGAGATGATATAAGGAAAGATTAAATCTCACTTGATTGCTGCAGTTATTTTTTTTGTGCATTGGCTGCATCTTTTGTAGTTTTGGCACAGCATGTAACTGTCATGGGAGTGTATTATTGATCATTTGCACTCTTGCTGATGCAGTAAATGTTTGCTGCAGTAGTGGATTTTGCAACCTTGATTACAGTGCAGTATTCTCAATACAAGCCCTTGAAGGGTGTGTCAGGCATAGATTTTCTTAGTGCATGCTATGGTGCTGTGGCAGTTTGCTTTATTTGACTATTTAGCTCTGCAATATTAAGCATCTACAGTGTGCATGCTATGATGGATGATTATGCATTGATTTTTTTCCCTAATGGGGATTGAAATGAAGGACAGACTAGGAACGTTGTTTTATTGATGTTTTATAAATGAAGTGTTAGATAAAACAGTTAAATATTTTTTGTTAAGTCATGAAAGATATTGGCTCTCGGCACCAGAAATTGTATTGTATTGATTTATTCGTAATAGTATGTCCAGATAATTAACAGCGTTTAACTTTGTTATATGATGGGGTATAATTGTATTTTATCCTGCCGTTGACATCCTCAAAAATGACTCTCAAGAAAAGAATTGGAAAATTAGGAACCTTAACATGTCATATAAGATACCATAATAGATAGCAAGCTAATAAAGCAACAAAAGTCAACATGTTTACAATGGAAAATTTTGCAGTACATATCAGAATTTAATTCAGCCTTGGCTCAATAGTAGTACCGTCACCTGAGTCAGAAGTTTATGGGTTAAAGGCTCACTCCAGAACTCGAGCACATAATCTTGGCTGGCACTTCAGTACAGTACTCGGAGTGTTGTGTTGATGTTGGTGCCATTTTTCAGATAAAACATTAAACCAAGGCTCCAACTTCTCTTGTCAGGTGGGTGTAAAAGATCCCACTATGCATTGGCTGTAAAGTGCTGTAAGATGTCCTAAAGGTGCCATTTAAATTTAAATTCTTTCTTTCTCAGTTTACAAACAGAGGTCATTCATCTGAACAATTTCCCAAGCAAAATTGAGATGCAAAAGCATGCAGCCTAATGAATAATTAAACTGACTGCACCAAGGTTCAATTAAGGACAGTCAGTGTAGCAGTCTGATCCTGTTAGATACGGTTTTGGCAGCATTGGCGGGGAGCAGTTTGGAGAGTAGTAGAAATTAATCGGTGGCAGATAATTGATGAAGGGTAAGCTTTTCTATCAATTGTTCAGAAAGAAAAATTATATAAGTTTGCAGAGTTAAAAGGGATATCTCGCATACGCACAAATTTGATGAAGCACTCCAAAAAATATATAAACCCCAAGTTGTTTCAGCTATCTCAAAATTCTATCAAGGGTACAGAAATTATGGTCGGCGGCTTCCAATCAGATGTCTCCAACCTGAAAAAAATCAACAAACTTACCTGGTGGTTCAGGGGGTTCAGAGGCTTGCGATCCTGGGCCTCACTGCGTAGGCCTGAGTAGAGGCCCACATATCCCAGGGATGCAAGCATCTCTGGGATTATGTAGGCTGGCCCAACCAATTAAAGTAGGGGTATTCCCATTCATACTTGTGGTGAGTTCTGTATATATGGAATCACCATCTATAGTAACGACTTGGAAGAAGGGACTGAGTGTAACGTAGCCAAGTTTGCTGACTATACAAAGATGGGAGGAAAAGCAATGTGTGAGGAGGACACAAAAAATCTGCAAAAGGACATAGGCAGGCTAAGTGGGCAAAAATTTGGCAGATGGAGTATAATGTTGGAAAGTGTGAGGTCATGCACTTTGGCAGAAAAAAAATCAAAGAGCAAGTTATTATTTAAATGAAGAAAGATTGCAAAGTGCTGCAGTACAGCGGGACCTGGGGGTACTTGTGTATGAAACACAAAGGGTTAGTATGCAGGTAAAGCAAGTAATCAGGAAGGCCAATGGAATCTTGGCCTTTATTGTAAAGGTGTTGCAGTATAAAAGCAGGGAAGTCTTGCTACAGCTATACAGGGTATTGGTGAGGCCGCAGCTGGAGTACTGCGTGCAGTTTTGGTTTCCATATTTACGAAAGTATGTACTTACTTTTGGAGGCAGTTCAGAGAAGGTTCATTAGGTTGATTCTGGAGATGGGGGGGAGGGTTGACGTATGAGGAAAGGTTGAGTAGGTTGGGCCTCTACTCATTGGAGTTCAGAAGAATGAGAGGTGATCTTATCGAAACATATAAGATTATGAGGAGGCTTGAGAGGGTGGATGCAGGGAGGATGTTTCCACTGATTGGGGAGACTAGAACTAGAGGGCATGATCTTAGAATAAGGGGCCGCCCATTTAAATCAGAGATGAGATGAGAAATTTCTTCTCTGAGGGTTGTAAATCTGTGGAATTTGCTGCCTCAGAGACCTGTGGAAGCTGGGACATTGAATAAATTTAAGACAGAAATAGATAGTTTCTTAAACGATAAGGGGTTATGGGGAGCGGGCAGGGAAGTGGATCTGAGTCCCTGATCAGATCAGCCATGATCTTATTGAATGGCGGAGCAGGCTCGAGGGGCCGTATGGCCTAGTCCTGTTTCTATTTCTTATGTTTTTATGTAAGTATGAATGGGAATACCCCCAAAACACACGAACACTTAAAATATTTTATTTTAAACATCATACATTCAAAATTAATCAAAATGGAATTTAATTAATTATTTAGAACAAAAATTAAATTTTTTGAAAAATAAATTTACATATTTTAAGGGTCTTAAAAAAAGCTTCCCTTATTTCATAGGTTTTTAAATGTTTAAATTATTTAATTGTAAAAATTATTCTGTCCTTTAAAAGTCTTACGCTGATGAAATTTTATCAGTTGTAAGATCCGTCAGTGAATGCCCATTTCTGTTAGATTCGTACGATCTGTCAAGAGGATTCTTGACTGATCGCAATTTCCGGGTTTAGGCGCATGCGCAGTACATACCTAAACTTGGAACTTGCGTGGCCCCTATGGGTGTGTGCGCACCTCATACGCACCCATAGGGGCCGCAAATTCAGCCCCATAATTTTTTGGAGGTATCTACTCGGGACCATTGGAACTGAGCAGATTCAAAAGGGAATCATTTCTCAAAAGAGAAACCTTTTAGAGTTGATATCCACATAGCTTTTAAGCTTTCTGGTTTGCCCTAACCTGTTTTTCTGGCGCCCTTACTCGTGCTGCGCTGCTTTTGTCCACCTCCAAGTGCCGAAAAAAGACCTCCGTATTCTGGACGCTCCCCAGCCTCTCCTCCGTCGTGGTGCAGCGTGGCCCAATGGATTGGGGGCAGAGCCAGGTCCTGGCGTTGAAAACAGTGCCGGGACCTCTGCACATGCGCGTTCGAGTCTGCATGCATGTGCAGTAGCTCTTGGTGGGCCATTTCTGCAAACGCGCGCTGCAGGCTGTGTGGGAGGGGCCCGAAGCATGCCGTCCCTAGCCCTGGCCGAATGGGCTCCCTCATCGGCGGCCAGAGTGTGCTCTGCAGGCTGTGTCATCTGATTGTTTTCTTACCTTCATGTCAAAAGATGATTTGATTCCTTTCAGTTTTGGATTAGGGGATTTACAGATTAGAAACACTTTAAGAAAATCACAATGGAACTTTGGCCTGGGAGGGGCCCGTGGTGATGGTTCTTGAATCCACCAGTGGCGACGCCTCTGACCTGATTGTAAAACTCCTGAAGAGTTTCTGGGGGTCTGGGTTTGTAACTCTCGACCAGATGAACCAGGGATTCATGTGGGTGTTTGATATCATGCTGGACATCAGTCTTGATGTGCTTCGCTAGAGGGTACTTACACCTCTTTTCTTCCCCCCACTCCCCCCCAGTCCTAGCCGAATGGGCACCCTCATTGGTGGTCTGCTGCATTCTCTAAGGTAGGACTTCTATTTTTATTTGTTATTTACTGATTGATTTTGGTGCTTTAGGTGCAGGGTTCCTTCCATTTTTTTAATTATTTATTGATTGCTTATTACTTTGGTCTTGGTGCTTTAGGGGCAGGGTTCCTTCTATTTTATTAATTAATTGCTTAATTACTTTTTGTGCTTTGTTTGGTGCTTGGTGGTGCTTTAAATGTAGTTACTTGCGGCGATTCCTTAACTGTAAGTAAGGTCTTTTTGTGTGGACAAAAGTGGATACATACGCTGCCCTAAGTTAGTTTAGTACAACTTTTTTTCTGGCCAAATTGGTATAAATGGTGTAAGTGGCTGGGAAAAAAAACTGACCTCACACAAAACCTAACTAACTCACTTACACTGGCGCAAATTAAATGGCCATATTTGCAACTAAAAAGATACACCAGAAAACTCAAGTTACACCAAAAAAAACGGTGCAACTCATGGGGAAATTTGGGCCCTTTGTTCCTGGGGCAAAACATATAGGCCCATAATTGGAGAGGACCACCCAAGGATCAACAGCACTATTGAGAAGTGCTCCTTTAGTTTGTCCTTTAGTAAAGGATTCTCTAGGAATGAGTGACCAGAGCATGGTTGAATTTCAAATTCAGTTGGGTGGTGAGAAAGTTGGGTCTCAAACCAGTGTCCCAAGGAGACTACAAAAGTATGAAGGCAGAGTTGGCTAAAGTGGACTGGGAAAATAGATTAAAGTGTAAGACAGTTGATGACATTGAAGGAGATATTTCATAACTCTCAACAAAAATATATTCCAATGAGAAGACAAGACTGTAAGAGAAGGGATAACCATCTGTGGCTAACTAAGGAAATAAGGGATGGTATCAAATTGAAAACCAGGGTATACCAAGTGGCCAAGACTAGTGGGAGGCCAAAGGATTGGGAAACCTTTAAAGGCCAGCAAAGAATGACTCAAAAAAAATAAGAGAGGGAAGATAGATTATAAAAGCAAACTAGCATGAAATATAAAAACACATAGTAAGAGTTTCGACAGGTAGATAAAAAGAAAAAGAGTGGCTAAAGTGAATGTTGGTCCCTTAGAGGCTGAGACTGGGGAATGAATAATGGGGAGCAGGAAAATGGCAGAAACTTTGAACAAATATTTTGTATTGGTCTTCATGGTAGAAGACACTAAAAGCATCTCAATAATTGATAATCAAGGGGCTCTTTGGAGGGGGAACTTAAAACTATCACTAGAGAAAAAGTACTAGGCAAACCAATGGGACTAAAAGTGATCAAGTCCCCTGGACTTGTTGGCCTGCATCCTAGGGTCTTCAAAGAGGTGCCTGCAGAGATAGTGGATGTATTGGTTGTAATCTACCAAAATTCCCTGGATTCTCGGGAGGTCCCAGTGTATTGGAAAACCGCAAATGTAACGCCGATATTTAAAAAAGGAGGCAGACAGAAAGCAGGAAACTATAGACCAGTTAGCCTAACATCTGTCATTGGGAAAATGCCGGAGTCCATTATTAAGGAAGCAGTAGCAGGACATTTGGAAAAGCATGATTCAATCAAACAGTCAGTCTGGTTTTATGAAAGGGAAATCATGTTTGACAAATTTGCTGGAATTCTTTGAGGATGTAACGATCAGTGTGGATAAAGGGGAACCAGTGAATGTGGTGTATTTGGAATTCCGGAGGCATTCGAGAAGGTGCCACATAAAAGGTTACTGCATAAGATAAAAGTTCACTGGGTTGGGGGTAATATATTAGCATGGATAGAGGATTGGCTAACTAACAGAAAACAGAGATTTGGGATAAATGGGTAATTTTCCGGTTGGCAAACATAAACTAGTGGTGTACCACAGGGATTGGTGCTGGGGCCTCAACTGTTTACAATCTATATTAATGACTTGGACGAAGGGACCAAGTGTAATGTAGCAAGGTTGCTGATGATACAAAGATGGGTGGGAGAGCAAATTGTGAGGAGGACACAAGAAATCTGCAAAGGGATATAGACAGGCTAAGTGAGAGGGCAAAAATTTGGCAGGGTATAACATGGGAAAATGTGAAGTTATCCACTTTGGCAGAAAAAATAGGAAAGCAAGTTATAATTTAAATGGAGAAAAATTGCAGAGTGCTGCAGTACAGAGGGATCTGGGGATCCTGGTGCATGAAACACAAAATATGCGTATGTAGGAACAGCAAGTAATTAGGAAGGCAAATGGAATGTTGGCCCTTATTGCAAGGGCGATAGAGTATAAAAGCAGATAAATCCTGCTACAACTTTACAGGGTATTGGTGAGGCCACACCTAGAGTACTGTGTACAATTTTGGTCTCCTTATTTAAGGAAGGATATACTTGCATTGGAGGCAGTTCAGAGAAGGTTCGCTAGTTTGATTCCGGAGATGAGGGGGTTGACTTGTGAAGATAGGTTGGGCCAAAACTCATTGGAGTTCAGAAAAATGAGAGGTGATCTTATAGAAACATATAAGATAATGAGGGGGCTCAGCAAGGTGGATGCAGAGAGGCTATTTCCACTCTTGGGGGAAACTAAAACTAGGGGGCATAGTCTCAGAATAAGGGGCTGCCCATTTAAAACTGAGATGAGGAGGAATTTCTTCTGAGGGTTGTAAATCTGTGGAACTCTCTGCCCCAGAGAGCTGTGGAGGCTGGGTCATTGAATGGATTTAAGGTGGCGATAGACAGATTTTTGAGCGATAAGGGAATAAAGGATTATGGGGAGCGGGCAGGAAAGTGGAGCTGAGGCCATGATCTTATGAAATGGAGGAGCAGGCTTGAGGGGCCAACTAGCCTACTCCTGCTCCTATTTCTTATGTTATTTTAAATTCATAAATATATCTGTTGGAAACTTTGACACATGCTTATTTGACCACATGACAAATTCAATAGCCAAACACCTTAGTGACTGGTTAATTATGTAACTTGTAATGAAAAATAAAGCTTTATAGATTGCATTCCATAGTTTACTTTTCAAATTTAGAGCATAGTCTTATTTCCATTTTCTCTTTTAGTTTTTCTTCCTCTCATGAGGTATTCTCTTGGAGAAAAGGCACGCAGATAGTTTAGGATGTGCAGGCAGAATAGACGCTTGATGGCTGACATCAATAGCTCACTGTCAGAAAATCAACAAAATGTGAAACTGCAGCTTACTGTTTTGTGGCACTCAATAGGCTCAAGACATTTCTTAGTTTTGATTATCTGTAGCATCAAGCTAGGTTTGCTGTACTTGTTTCTCAATTCCAAAATTCCTCAGTTTCTTGTTCATAGAGAGCTGGCTCTATTTCAGCTGGCAGGAAACTCCTAACTCAGCAGTATAAACTGTCCTTCTGAGACTTTGGCAAGCCTCACAGAGAACGACGGCAAGCCTTCTCCATACCCGTGTAATTGTTGCCTGCTGTCCCTGCAGTCTATTGCAGTTGCAGGGACGCGGTTGAGAGAAGACTACAGGTGCTTCCACCATAAGATTCCGTTTCTCTTCAGTGGCTGAACTGTTTTCCACTTATCTACCTTCTATAATGTGACAGGAAGGGACAGAGAGTTTAATGGTAGCAGTGCAGCAGGGAATAATGGTAAAAAAATTAAATTAAAAGCTCTTTATCTGAATGCATAGAGCATTCGTAATAAGATAGATGAATTAGTGGCACAAATAGAGATAAATGGGTTTGATCTAATAGCCATTACAAAGATGTGGTTGCAAGGTGACCAAGGTTGGGAACTAAATGTTCCAGGATACTCCACGTTTCGAAAAGATAGACGGAATGGTAAAGGAGGGGAATAGCCCTGATACTAAAGGATGACATAAGGACAGTAGTGAGAAAGGAACTTGGCTCAGAAGATCAGGAAGTAGAATTAGTATGGGTGAAGATAAAGAATAACAAGGGGTAGAAAACACTGGTGGGAGAAATATATAGGCCCCCTAACAATAGCTATACCATTGAACAGAATATTAATCAAGAAATAATAGGAGCTTGTAACAAAGGTAATACAGTGATCATGGGGGACTTTAATCTTCATACAGACTGGACAAATCAAATTGGTAAAGGTAGTCTGGAGGACGAATTTATGGAATGCATTCAGTACAGTTTCCTAGAACAATACGTTATGGAACCAGACCAGGGAACAGACTATTTTAGATCTTGTATTGTGTAATGAGACGGGGTTAATTAGCATTCTCATAGTAATGGATCCTCTGGGGCAGAGTGATCATAATGCGATAGAATTTCACATTACGTTGGAGAGTGACTTGCCTAAGTCCAAAACTAGAGTCTTAAACAAAGCCAATTATATAGGTATGAAGGACAAGATGCCTAAGGAAATTGGAAAAATAGATTAAACGGTATGGCAATAGATAAACAGTGGCAAGCATTTAAAGAAATATTTCATAATTCTCAACAAAAATACATTTCATTGCGAAGCAAAATCTCCACAGGAAAAGTGATCCATCTGTGGCTAACTAAAGAAGTTACGGAGAGCATTAGATTGAAAGAAGCTTATAATGTTGCAAAGAAAAATAGTAAGCCTGAGGATTGGGAGAGTTTGAGAAACCAGCAAAGGATGACCAAAAAATTGATGAGGGAAAAAATAGACCGAGAGAAAACTAGAAGAAATATAAAAACAGATTGTAAGAGCTTCGAAAAGTATGTAAAAAGGACGAAAGTATCAACAGTAAACATTGGTCCCTTAGAGACTGAAGCAGGAGAAATTATTATGGGGAATAAGGAAATGGCAGAAATATTAAACAAATATTTTGTATCTGTCTTCACAGTAGAAGATGCAAAAAGCATACCTAAAATGGTGGGGATCCAAGGGTCGAATGAGGGTGAAGAACTTAATGTAATCAATATAAGTAAAGAAAAAGTACTAGAGAAACTAATGGGACTAAAAGCCGACAAATCCCCTGGATTTGACTGCTTACATCCGAGGGTTCTAAAAGAATTGGCTGCAGAGATAGTGGATGCATTGGTTTTGAGCTTTCAAAATCCCCTCGATTCTAGAAAGGTCCCAACGGATTGGAAGGTAGCAAATGTAACATCGCTATTCAGGAACGGAGGGAAGAGACAAAACTGAGAACTATAGGCCAGTCAGCCTGACATTAGTCATCAGGAAAATGCTGGAATCCATTGTTAAGGAAGTGGTATCAGGGCACTTAGAAAATGATTAGGCAGAGTCAACATGGGTTTATGAAAGGGAAATTGTGTTTGACAAATCTATTAGAATTTTTTGAGGATGTAACTAGCAGGGTAAATAAAGAGGAACCAGTGAATGCAGTATATTTGAATTTCCAAAAGGCATTTGATTGTGTGCCACAAAAAAGTTATTGTTTGCAAGATAAGGACTCATGGGATTGGAGGTAATGTTAGCAGGCATAGAGGATTGGTTACCGGACAGAAAACAGAGAGTAAGGATAAACGGGTCTTTTTCAGGTTGGCAGGCTGTAACGAATGGGGTGCCACAAGGATCTGTACTGGGGCCTCAGCTATTTGCAATCTATATTTAATGACCTAGATTAAGTGACTGAGTGTAATGTATCCAAGTTTGCTGACTATACAAAGCTAGGTGGCACAAAGCTGTGAGAAGAACACAAAGCATCTGCAAAGGGATATAGATAGACTGAGTGGGTGGGCAGTAAGATGGCAGATGGTGTATACTGTAGGGAAACGTGAGGTTATTCACCTTTGGTCGGAAGAATAGAAAAACAGAATATTTTTTAAATGGTGAGAAACTTTTAAATGTTGATATTCAGAAAGATTTGGGTGTTCTTGTGCAAGAAACACAGAAAGCAAGCATTAAGGAAGGCAAATGGCATGTTGTCCTTTTATTGCAAGGGGGTTGGAGTATAAGAGTAAAGAAGTCTTGCTACAATTGTTCAGGGCCTTGGTGAGACCACACCTGGAATGCTGTGCACAGTTTTGGTCTCCTTATCTAAGGAAGGATATACTTGCCTTGGAGGCGGTACAACGGAGGTTCACTAGATTGAATCCTGGAACGAGAGGGCTGTCTTATGATGAGAGATTGTGTAGCATAGGCCTATACTTTCTGGAGTTTAGAAGAATGAGGTGTGATCTCATTAATTAAGATTCTGAAGGGGATTGACAGGGTTGATGCTGAGCGGTTGTTTCTCCTGGCTGGAGTGTCTAGAACTAGGGGCACATTCTCAGGATAAAGGGGTAGGCCATTTAAAGCCGAGATGAGGAGGAATTTCTTCACTCAGAGGGTTGTGAATCTTCGGAATTCTCTGCCTCAGAGGGCTTTGGATGCTGAGTCTCAATATATTCAAGGCTGAGATAGATAGATTTTTGGAGTCTAGAGGAATCGAGGGATATCAAAATCGGGCGGGAAAGTGGAGTTGAGGTTGATAATCAGCCATGATCTTATTGAATGGCGGAGCAGCCTTGAGGGGCCATATGGCCTACTTCCTGCTCCTATTTCTTATGTTCTTATGATTTCCCTTGCACCTTTTTTTAGCAGATGCTTTTTGGTCCCATAAAGTCTCCACTAAAGGTATGAGATAAGGGTCCAGAACACTGATATTGTAAAGACAATGAGACCAAAGCTACATTAAAGGACCAGAACAAAGCATTGAAAGCTGAACTTTGTAGCCAAATCAGTAGAATACAAGTGGAAGGATATCATGCTGAAACTGTAAATGGCTCTGGTCGGACCGCACCTTGAGTACTTTGTTACAGTATGTTCTAGAAAAGATCAATTTGAAGCAAAGATTCAAGAGAAACCAGGTCAAGTTGCCGAAAATCAAATTTAGGGCTGATGTCATGAAGTTCTTTCTCCCACAATGATCCGGTACGATGATGAAGAATTCACTGCACAGTACATATCCAGATATGGCTCAGATGCCATTTTAATTTTAATGTGATCTGACAGCAGTTAAGCCTGAGAGCTTTTCATATTTGAAAACTGACAAATTTGCAAAGCCTAGATAAAAGTTAACATAACTTTTGACAGCTTACTTTTTGCTTCCATTGGGTACGAATTTATTTAATGCAAACTATAAAATGTAATGTAAATGAAGATTTTGAAAGAAAGTTCCATGTACTAGTGTAATATATAGAACACACAATCTGTAATGCAAGGCAGTGATAAAAAAAGAAAGACGGACGCATTTATGTAGCATCTTTCATGACCACCGGACGTCTCAAAGCGCTTTACAGCCAATGAGTACTTTTTGGACTGGAGTCACTGATATAATGGGGGATGGGTAAAAAGCCATAGTACATTATATTCTATTTTTATTTAATGTTTAAGAAATAAATAAAGTTTTTTCATTCAAAACTGTTTTCAATAAGTAAACTTATTACACAGATAGAATTTGAATGGATGAATGTGGTTTGCAAGAGTGCCAAAATAGCAAATTTGATACACTACTTTGATTTACAGCAGCTGTTACAAAATGGCAACAGATTTGTACACTTTTTTTATTTTTATATAAAGGAAATCTATGACTTTTTTTGGCCAGCCCTAATTTGTATTTGTTCAGTGAAGTGATTGTCCTCTTGCTGCAGTTTTGCCTGGGAGAATTGAACTGGAAAGATAAAAATAGCAGCAACTGCAGTTACTACAACTGAACAGTATTTTTAAATAATGCAAAGGGCAAAAATGCTGCACTTGCATTGCTTTCCTGTCCTCGGGACTTCCAAGTGCTTTACAACCAATGAGTTACTTTTGAAGCGCAGTCACTGTTGGTATGCAGGAAAACATGGCAACCAATTTGAACGCAACAAAATCGCATTAACAGAAAATGGGATGAATGACCAGTTGATCTGTTGTCAATCGTGTTGATTGATGGAGGAATGTTGGGCTTCAACCCACAACCATCTGACTCAGTAGTGAGAAAGCTATTGACCAAGTTAAGCTGAAACTTAGCCAGGCAGTAGTTACACTTTCTGTACATTGCATGCTTTGAGCCCAAATTTGGCCAGTACAGATTTCTGGCGCACTCACCAGAGGTGCGTGCTTTTGTCGAACTCCAAGGGCGCCAGAAATCTTCGGGCCGAGTTTGGCCGCTCACCAGCCTCTCCTCGATGGGGCGGAGCCAGATCCTGGCGCTGAAAACAGTGTTGGGACCTCTGCACATGCGCGCTAGAGTGTGCGCGCATGCGCAGTAGCTCCTAGCCCCCAGAATCTGTGGGAGGGGCTGACGCTTGCTGCCCCTATCTCAGGCCGAGTGGCCTGCCGCTCTGCTGCTTTCCCACGCTGAGGGCTACAAGAGACAGGTTGGTGGTGGGGGGGAGGTGGAAGAGTTTTGAGGGAGGTGGGAGGGGAAGAGTTTTGATGGATTGGGGGGGTGGGGGGCAGGAAAGCGTGTTGATCCTGCGGGGGGGGGGGGGAAGGGAAAGAATCTTCAAAGATTTTCAAGTACTTTAATATCTAGCTATCTTTACTAAAAATATACTCAGTTTAATAAGGCTGATAGCACCTACACCCTATCCAGTCCCGCTGCTTGGGATTTAAAAAAAAAACTAGCATTCCTATCATAGCACTGTTATTTGGAGGCTACCTGTGCTGATCTCTTAATTCACTGCAGGGTTTTTCAGAATGTACAAAAGTGGCTACTTACTCTGGCCTAACTTAATTTGGAGTAAGTTTTAGCTGGCTAAACTTGCTTAAATGGTCAAACCAGGCGTAAGTGGCTGATAATGCCCCCTTTTTGGAAAAAAAAACTGAAAAAAAACCTAACTAACTCACTTACACTGGAGCAACTTAAATGGGGAGAATTGTGATTTTTTTTTTAAGTTACTCCAAAAAAATCTAGTTGCTCCAAAAAAAATGGAGCAACTCCTGGGGAAACTTTTTTTTTTACAGCTGTTCGTTTGTTGTCCAAACTAGTGTTCTGAAAATGTGCAGTCTCTTCCATGGTTTTCTGAATGTTAGTATTTTAAATTATCCAAATTAAAATGGCAAGTTTTTTTTTAGAATTGTAATTCAGGTTATATAATTTTTCTTGTATAATAGAAACTGATCTTTATTCGTGCCATTGTGCTTTATTTTTTGTTCAGAGTAAACATGAATCTTTTAGGGAAATACTTTTGTCTTAGTAACAAATCACTAACACTCTTGATATTTTAGAGCTGCCATTCAGAATGGTGAGCTCATGCAATTGTTAGAAACCTTATTTTAAGAATGGCAAAAAAATGGGCGGTGTAGATGTAATTCTGCCCTCCTGAGCATCCCTGATTATAATCGCTCAACTATTGGTGGTTGTGCCTTCTGTTGCCTAGGCCCCAAGCTCTGGAGCTCACTGCCTAAACCTCTCCATGTCTCTACCTTTCTTTCCTCCTTCAAGACGCTTCTTAAAACCTACCTCTTTCCCTGCGCTAATTTCTACTTATGCAGCTCACTGTCAAATTTTTATTGCATAATACTCCTGTGAAGCACCTTGGGACGTTTCACTACATTTAAAGGCGCTATATAAATAAAAGTTGTTGTTGTTATAATGTGCTTTTCTACTTCTCAAATGTACATCTGTAAATGATGAACATTCCATTAAACCAGCTGTGGAGGGTCAAAAATAAAGCATTTAAAAAAAAATATTGGAAAGCCCAGTTTACTACCTAAGCCATGAGGTCCTTGTAGATGGCACCATGGAGATGTGTATTTACTTTGAGAAATGAATCAATTAATTTCCATGACTAATCGAGGTGCCGGCTATGCATGGGGTGTATTTAGGGTTAGTTTTTTTTTTAAAGAAATACAGCTTTATGCAGTACAATTAACTAAAACATTTTTGTTCCAAATTGCATGTGTAATTTTTAACATGTGCAGTTGAAGAATTGAAGGATGTTTTAGCAATAATCTACTATATTTATATGTAACCTAGCTATTCATTAATGCCCTTGTAAACCATGTCATATTTTTACTCCTGCAAAATTAACAAACATCCAGAATTCAAATGAAAGTATGTGTAACAGTCAATGAGAATTTCAAGATCAGAAAATTTAAGTTTGTTGAATAAATTGTCAGCTGTGGCTCAGGTAGTAGCGCTCTTGTCCATGAGTCAGAAGGTAGTGGCCAGAGACTTGAGCACAAAAATCTAGGCTGACATTCCAGTCCAGTACTGAGTGAGCACTGTACTGTCGGAGGTGCTTTCTTTCGGATGGGACATTAACCGAGTCGCCGTCTGCTCTCTCAGGTGAACGTAAAAGATCCCATGGCACTATTTCGAAGAAGAGTTATCCCTGGTGTCCTGGCCAATATTTGTCCCCCAATCAACATCTAAAAACAGATTATTTGGTCATTATCAGATTGCTGTTTGTGGGAGCTTGCTATGCGCAAATTAGCTGCTGCGTTTCCTACACTTCAAAAAGTACTTAATTGGCTGTAAAGCACTTTGGGATGTCCCGAGGTTGTAAAAGGCACTAGATAAATACAAGTTTTCTTTAAAAAAAAATGTTGTTATACCATAAGGAGTACCCTCTGCCAAAATTGCTCACTATTCCAGAAAAAGATAACCTCTAGTTTCTTTTCTCCACTACAAACCATCTCCTTAAACCCCTCTCTCCTGCCCCCCATACTCTCACCTCCAACAAGTGCGAGGAGCTCATGGAATTCTTTGGATGGTCTAAATTTTAATAACATTCAGCTGTCTCTGCTACGATCCCCCATATTCTTGCCTGCCCTAGCCCTGAACCCACATCTTTCTATAGCTCTCTCCTATCTCGCCACATGTCTGGTCCACGAGATCCACCTCCTGCTCTCGCTACCCTATTCCCACTAAACTGCTGACCACACAACTTCACTTACTGGCCCCCATGCTCACTGAACATAAAAACATAAGAAATAGGAGCAGGAGTAGGCCATTTGGCCCCTCGAGCCTGCTCAGCCATTTAATAAGATCATGGCTGATCTGACCTTGGGCTCAGCTTCACTTCCCTGCCCACTCCCCACAACCCTTTACTCCCTCATCGCTCAAAAATCTGACATTTATAATAGATTTCCTCTTCTCGGGTACTGCCTTTCAGAACTACTCTGCTCAAAAATCCCGCTCTCAACCCCTTTGTCCTTGCAAACTACCACCTCCTCTCCAACCTCCCTTTCCTCTCCAAAGTGCTTGACCATGTTGTCATCTCTCAAATCCATACTCATCCGTGCTGCAGCTCCATGTTTGAATCTTTCTCCTCCTTCTGTTCAAATCCCTTCATTCTCAGCCCTCTCTATTTCTAACCTCCTCCAAACCTTCGAGGACTTTCTGTTCCTCCAACTCTGGCGTCTTTTAAACCCCCTCATTCCCTTTATCTTTAGCCGTCTTGGACCTAAGCTCTGGAGTTCCCTTCCTAAATGTCTCTGCCTCTCCATCCCTCCTCCCTTAAAACCTACCTTTCGCCAACCTTTTAATTAACCCTCCTTGTATCTCTTCCTTTGGCTCAGTGTCAATTTATGTCAGCGTCTATGGTGCTGGGAAGCATCTTGGGACATTTTTCTATGTTAAAGGTGCTAAATAACTGCAAGTTATCGTACATAAACAGTATAAACAGACATGTGCATTTTGCCTTCATATTGAACACTGAGATTATGATGGAGCTCATTTTCTCTTGCAGTTTTCTCCTCATCCCTCCCCATTTAAAGGTGTTAATCATGCTGGGGCACAATGCCATGGCCCTTCTGGTGCTAAGAATTCTCACACTGTGAAAGGAATGAATTTCCATGAATGGCAAATGAACCTGACTGCCCTTGAGGCAAGTCATTGCTGTCAGCTTAATAAAGAGAAGCAGCTATCTTCTCCACTAATTATTTTTAAATAAACCTATGGTGAACTTGACCTTTTTCTTTGTATGATTACTCCCCATTCTGAATTGAAGCTCAAGATGCAGTTTTGATGTAAACCTCTCTTTTCTCCCCCCCCTGCCCAACCCAACCCATCCCATCCCATGTAGGAGTGCATGATTTTTTTCACGGTGGACTTTAATGCAGCAATACAGTTCTTAATAAGCGGTTATCTTTCCTTGTCTCACTGGGCCCAAGTTTCCACAAGAAAAAAAACGGGCGCCCCTCCGAGCTGGGCGCCCGTTTTTCGTGCCTAAAACGGCGCCTAAAAAAATCCTCGGTATTCTGCACCTATTTACAGGTCCTCTGGCCCTCGGCGCAGCCAGCACGAGCTTTGGGGGGGCGGAGCCAGGTCCCTGCGCTGAAAACAGTGCCGGGACCTCTGCACATGCGCGCTACAGTCGGCACGCAAGTGCAGTAGCTCCAGGCACCGAACTGTGTGGGAGGGGCCCGAAGCACGCAGCCCCTAGCCCTGGCCCAATGGCCTCACTGGGGCTCCTCCCACGGCCAGCTCCTGCTCCCCGCCTGACCAGACCCGACACTCGCGCCCCCCCGACCAGACCCGACCCGACACCCGCTTCCCCCACCCCGAGACCCGCTCCCCCCACCCCGAGACCCGCTCCCCCCCGACCCGAGACCCGACCAGAGACCCGCCCCCCCCCCCCCCCCGCACCGACCCGACACCCGCTCCCCCCCCCCCCCGACCCGACACCCGCTCCCCCCCGACCCGACACCCGCTGCGCTCCCGAGACCCGACCCCCGCCCCGCTCCCCCCCCCGACTGACCCGACCTGCGCTCCTGTTCCCCGACCCGACGCCCCCCCTCCCTCTTTCTCTTCCTCCCTCCCTCTCCACCCCCTCTCTCTCTCCCTCCCTCCCCCTCTCTCTCTCCTTCCCTCCCCCTATCTCTCTCTCACTCCCTCTCTCTCTCCCCCCCCCCTCTCCCCCTCCACTTCTCCCCTTCTCCCCCTCTCTCTCTCTCTCGCTCTCTCTCTCCCTCCCTCCCTCCCTCCCTCCCTCCCTCCCCCACCCCCCCCTCTCTCTCTCTCTCTCTCTCTCCCTCTCCCCCTCCTGCTCAGCGGTAGCTGAAGCACTTTCACACAGGTAGGAAGATGGTTTATTTAATCTTTTCTTGGCTTATAAATGTTTATTCAGGTTGGATTTATTTGTATAATATTTGTAGAAGTATAAATAAGGATTTATTGTTAAATTTAATGAGTTCCCTTCCCCACCCCCTCCCCCCCACCTCGTTCTGGACACCTAATTTGTAACCTGCGCCTGATTTTTTAATGTGTAGAACAGGTTTTTTCAGTTCTACAAAAATCTTCACTGGCTCCATTCTACTTTAGTTTGGAGTACATTTTCACTGTGGAAACTTTCAAATCAGGCGTCAGTGGCCGGACACGCCCCTTTTAAAGAAAAAATTCTGTTCTAAACTAGAACTGTTCTACCTGACTAGAACTGCAGAAAAAAAAATGTGGAGAATTGCGATTTCTAAAATAGTCCGTTCTCCACCAGTTGCTCCTAAAAATCAGGCGCGAATCATGTGGAAACTTGGGCCCATAATTTCTCAAGTTGTGACAAATGCTCAACATAATCGTTATAATGTACAGGTTCATTATCAATTTGACTGGTCATCTTTTTCTGTTTATTTGCAACTACATTTTTGTAAAAACTGACACGCAGAAGAAAATATAGCCCTTGCTCATCTTGCCCCAAATACCAACCCTTCCAAAAATGTGGCCAGCTTTAAGATCTCTGCTAATCTTGTTGTTGAACCAACAACGATGTATGTGATAGCACAGTGACTGCCATCCAATTTTACCTCCCTATGTCTGAAGAATGAGACTGGGAAGCCGTGTTAGAAAAAAAAATGTGTTGCAGTTCATTTATGTGTGGTACAGTCCCCACTTTCTGTATATGTGCTGTCTTCCCCCGTAGCTTTCAGATTTGTTTCAACAATGAGTTGAACAAGTATGGTACTGCAAGGTCACAAATGTTGTATTTATGGCCGAATGGTTCTTTGGAGAGGGTATTTGGGTTACATTTGTCTAATTATGTTTTCTACCTTGATTTTGTATGCAGACTCATCCATCAGTGAGGGTTAAAGGAACAGAGCATAACTACAATCCAGTTCTCTGCCAGGATGAGAAATGTTCTGCTAATTCTAAAGGTAGCCACATGCATTGTCCCTTTTGTAGTGTGACTGAAGCCTACCAGGACCCTGTCATCTTGAGAGCACATTACAGAGTTAAACATGTTGATAAAGGGCTTGATTTTGCAGGTAAGACAATATTGACGCTTTAGGTCCCACAAATTTTTATTCTCTATTATTGCTTTACTTCCTCTGAAAATTGTTGAAAGAGATAAATTAAAAGACTATTGCACAAGCATAGTACTGGGTAGTTAGGTATCATAAATAATAATAGAAAATGCTGAAAATATACAGTAGGTCTGCCAACATCTATAAAGAGAAAAAACAGTTATGAAACATCATGGGAGTTATGCTCTGTCTCTCAAACCATTTCATCAGTTTCTCAATTTACTCCTGTGGAGTATTTAGTGCTTCCAGACTCAGCACATTACAAAGAAGTAGATTTCTGAAGGAGTTTGCAAAACCATAGGCATATATTGAGCAAAATGATTTTAAATTGAGACAAGTAGCAAACCTGTAGTGAGAGAATCTGAAGTTACTAATGGTTTTGCAGAGCGATCTTGTGCTACCTGAATAGCAGACCTACAGACTGCTGCTGTGTAATGCATGTATATGTTGTGGCCAACTCATCATTGTGGCTTGTAGTTTCAGACTGACTCAAACCTTTAAAACATTTACACCTGAGTATTGATAAAGTATAGATCATAGGCAGGCCCTCTGAATCGAGGAAGGCTTGCTTTCACTCTTAAAATGAGTCCTTGGGTGGCTGAACAGTCCAATATGAGAACCACAGTCCCTGTCACAGGTGGGACAGATAGTCGTTGAGAGTAAGGGAGGGTGGGACAAGTTTGCAGCACGCTCTTTCCGCTGCCTATGCTTGATTTCTGCATGCTCTCGGCACTGAGACTCGAGGTGCTCAGCACTCCCCGCATGCACTTCCTCCACTTAGGGCTGTCTTTGGCCAGGGACTCCCAGGTGTCGGTGGGGATGTTGCACTTTATCAAGGAGGCTTTGAGGGTGTTCTTGTAATGTTTCCTCTGCCCACCTTTGGCTTGTTTGCCGTGAAGGAGTTCCAAGTAGAGTGCTTACTTTAGGAGTCTCGTGTCTGGCATGCGGACACTGTGGCCTGCCCAGTGGAGCTGATCAGTTGTGGTCAAAGTAGCATTGGCAGAGACCTAGCAGCAAATTGCTTGCTTTCTTGGACAGGGACTAGTATATCATCTGGCAGAATGAAAAGTTAGCAGATATTAAAAAAAAACAAAGCAAATGTTTTATGGTTTCTTGTAATTCTTTTGTTACACTTTTTTGACATTCATCTGTGATATATTCAAAAGGGAGTTAGATGTGGCACTTACGACTAAAGGGATCAAGGGGTATGGAGAGAAAGCAGGAATGGGGTGCTGAAGTTGCATGATCAGCCATGATCATATTGAATGGTGGTGCAGGCTTGAAGGGCCGAATGGCCTACTCCTGCACCTATTTTCTATGTTTCTATGGGAGGCTCTACAGAATGCCATTTTAATGGAACTGATTTATTTGTCCACTTTTCTGATTTATTTGTAATTTTTTGCTAGTCAGTTCTAAGTTCGAAGACTAACTGCAGTTGGGCCTTGGTGGGAAAAGAAACGGGTAATAAAAATTGGTCGTAAAAAATCTGATTGCATCCGATCTGAGAAATTGAGTACAGTACATGCAATTAAATGCTTGTACAGACAGCAGTATAAAATGCAAGCAAAATATTGATTATAGGTAATTAAAATAGTGTACAATGGAACCTTTTGGGGGGGGGGGGGGATGTAGAGGAGCCCTTCTGTTACAGGAGATAATTGAGTTTCTACTGTTTTTAAAAAAAAACTATATATTACCAAACTTGCACATTTTGAAAATTCAGCACTCTGTTAAATAGTTCATTTGTAGTTGATTATAATCTCTGTAATTTTGTCCAGGTTAATTTCCCTTAAAGCCTGTACTATTTTTACTATAAAATTAAATTTAATGTAAAGTTTAATGTCAGGTGTTACACTGCAAAAGTTGATATAAAATAGTTCACTTCTAAATTTACAGCATCATTTCTGACATTTTAATTTACAAATTATGTATACTTTACATATAATCTAATGCATTACTTCAGCTATGTGAATAGACTGGAGAAGCTGAGTTTATTCTCTTTAGAGCAGAGAAGGTTGAGAAGAGATTTGATGAAGGTGTTCAAAATCATGAGAGGTCTAGACAGAGAAACTGTTCCCATTGGCAGAAGGGTCGAGAGCCAAAGGACACAGATTTAAGGTGATTGGCAGAATAACCAAAGGTGACATAAGGAAAACCTTTTTACGCGGCGAGTGGTTAGGATCTGGAATTCACTGTCTGAAAGAGTGGTGGAGGCAATTCAGTTGTGGTTTCAAAAGGAAATTGGATAAGTACCTGGAAAAAAAAAATTGCAGTGCTATGGGGAAAGGGCGGGGAGTCGGACTAGCTAAAGTGCTGTTCCAGAGAGCTGGTACAGGCTTGATGGGCCGAATGGCCTCCTACTGTGCTGTAACCATTGTATGATTCTAAATTGTCAGACCTCTGCACCTTTTTGTTTGTTTTATGTACTTCACCTTGTCTGTGGGGCCATGCTGACTGACTATTCAAATGATAGATTCATAAATTGTTCTTTAGGAACTCTGCAAGTTTGAGACCAGTATACAGATAAAATAAGATGAAATTGTTGATTTTTTTTTTGGAATTGCATGCCCATATACAAACATACAAAAATGATGAGAAAGGAGCATCAAACCTGCCCCAGTCAAACAACGGTGAAACCTCGTACATCATTAAGACGCACCTTAACCACACAATCTCAATAACCTGTGGCTGATTCAGGAAAAAATTGAAAATTCCTCTCATAGAAACATAGAAAATAGATGCAGGAGTAGGCCATTCGGCCCATCAAGCCTGCACCACCATTCAATAAGATCATGGCTGATCATTCCCTCAGTACACCTTTCCTGCTTTCTCTCCATACCCCTTGATCCCCTTAGCCGTAAGGGCCACATCTAACTTCCTCTTCCTCTTGAATATATCCAACGAACTAGCATCAACAACTCTCTGCGGTAGGGGATTCCACAGATTAACAACTCTCTGAGTGAAGAAGTTTCTCCTCATCTCAGTCCTAAATGGCTTACCCCTTATCCTTAGACAGTGTCCCCTAGTTCTGGGCTTCCCAAACATCGGGAACATTCTTCGTGCATCTAACTTGTCCAGTCCCGTCAGAATTTTATATGTTTCTTTGAGATCCCCTCTCATCCTTCTAAACTCCAGTGAATAAAGGCCCAGTCGATCCAGTCTCTCCTCATATGACAGCCCAGCCATCCCTGGAATCAGTCTGGTGAACCTTCGCTGCACTCCCTCAATAGCAAGAACATCCTTCCTCAGATTAGGAGACCAAAACTGAACACAATATTCCAGGTGAGGCCTCACCAAAGGCCCTGTACAACTGCAGTAAGACCTCCCTGCTCCTATACTCAAATCCCCTAGCTATGAAGGCCAACATGCCATTTGCCGCCTTCACCGCCTGCTGTACCTGCATGCCAACTTTCAATGACTGATTTACCATGACACCCAGGTCTCATTGCACCTCCCCTTTTCCTAATCTGCCACCATTCAGATAATATTCTACCTTCGTGTTTTTGCCCCCAAAGTGGATAACCTCACATTTATCCATATTATACTGCATCTGCCATGCATTTGCCCACTCACCTAACCTGTCCAAGTCACCCTGCAGCCTCTTAGCGTCCTCCTCACAGCTCATGCCTCCACCCAGTTTAGTGTCATCTGCAAACTTGGAGATATTACGCTCAATTCCTTCATCTAAATCATTAATGTATATTGTAAATAGCTGGGGTCCCAGCACTGAGCCCTGCGGCACTCCACTAGTCACTGCCTACCATTCTGAAAAGGACCCGTTTATCCCGACTCTCTGCTTCCTGTCTGCCAACCAGTTCTCTAGCCACGTCAGTACATTACCCCCAATACCATGTGCTTTAATTTTGCACACCAATCTCTTGTGTGGAACCTTGTCAAAAGCCTTTTGAATGTCCAAATACACCACATCCACTGGTGCTCCCTTGTCCACCTCTACTAGTTGCATCCTCAAAAAATTCCAGAAGATTTGTCAAGCATGATTTTCCTTTTATAAATAAATGTTGACTTGGACCAATCCTGTCACTGCTTTCCAAATGCGCTGTTATTTCATCTTTAATAATTGATTCCAACATTTTCCCCACTACTGATGTCAGGCTAACCGGTCTATAATTACCCGTTTTCTCTCCCTCCTTTTTAAAAAAGTGGTGTTACATTAGCTACCCTCCAGTCCATAAAAACTGATCCAGAGTCGATAAACTGTTGGAAAATGATCACCAATGCATCCACTATTTCTAGGGCCACTTCCTTGAGTACTCTGGGATGCAGACTATCAGGCCCCGGGGATTTATCGTTCTTCAATCTCATCAATTTCCCTAACGCAATTTTCTGCCTAATAATGACATCCTTCAGTTCCTCCTCCTCACTAGACCCTCGGTCCCCAAGTACTTCCGGAAAGTTATTTGTAGCTTCCTTTGTGAAGACAGAACCAAAGTATTTGTTCAACTGGTCTGCCATTTCTTTGTTCCCCATTATAAATTCACCTGAATCTGACTGCAAGGGACCTACGTTTGTCTTCACTAATCTTTTTCTCTTCACATATCTATAGAAGCTTTTGCAGTCAGTTTTTATGTTCCCAGCAAGCTTCCTCTCATACTCTATTTTCCCCCTCCTAATTAAACCCTTTGTCCTCCTCTGCTGAATTCTAAATTTCTCCCAGGCTTCAGGTTTGCTGCTTTTTCTGGCCAATTTATATTCCTCTTCCTTGGATTTAACACTATCCTTAATTTCCCTTGTTAGCCACGGTTGAGCCATCTTCCCCATTTTACTTTGACTCCAGACAGGGATGTACAATTGCTGAAGTTCATCCATGTGATCTTTAAATGTTTGCCATTGCCTATCCACCGTCAACCCTTTAAGTATCATTTGCCAGTCTATTCTAGCCAATTCACGTCTCATACCATCGAAGTTACCTTTCCTTAAGCTCAGGATCCTAGTCTCTGAATTAACTGTTACTCTCCATCTTAATAAGGAATTCTATCATATTATGATCACTCTTCCCCAAAAGGCCTCGCACAACAAGATTGCTAATTAGACCTTTCTCATTGCTTTACGATATGAGATGTGTAATCAAACAAGGCTAACATGTCAAGGATCAACTAAGTTTACCCGTTTGATTTCTTTATTTTGGCATGGCCTAACCTGTCCTTTAGTTTTTAGGATGGAGCCTTGATCTGCGTCAAAAAGATCGGGCTGCCATGGTAACTAGGGACACAATGCGAGCTGAGGCTGCAAAGTGAAACACACAGCCAGCTCGCAACACATTAAAATATATTGCATCAATTTAAAAACACATTAAAATATATTGCAACAACTTATCTAAAAAAATCGTAACTGAGTTATGCTGAGGCAAATTGATTGGGGAAACTGTGGTGTTTTAACTTAGGCCAAAAAAAAAACAGCCTGTTCCAAAAAAACGGTGCAAATCACTGGGGAAAATTGAGCCCTTGGTTTTGTCAGTAACTGCAACTTATGTATTGATATAAAATTTCTAACACAATAACAATATAAAAAAAAATTCAGAAGAAAATCATTCAGCTTGCCCTTTGAGTTGTCTTTTCTGTGTTTAAAATTTCTGTCGCAATATTTCCCTCCCCAGGCCAGTGGCTTGTGGCTTGAGTGTTCTGTTAATATGCATGCGTTTGTGCGCATTCTGAGGCCGAACTCTAAACCATCATTGATTCCTTCACTGAAGTGTACACGAGATTGGGCCTTACATTTAACATCTGTAAGACAACGGTTCTCTACCAACCTGCCACTGGCGCACAGCACTGCCCCCCCCCCCCCCCCCGATTATCAAGATCCACGACGAGACCTTGGGACGGTGTGGACCACTTTCCATACCTTGAGATCCTTCTGTCAACGAGGGCAGACATCAGTGATGAAATCCAACACCACCTTCAGTGTGCAGCCTTCGGTCACCTGAGGAAAAGTGTGTTTGAAGACCAAGATCTCAAACCTGGCACCAAGCTCATGGCCTACAAAGCAGCAGTGATACCCGCCCTCCTATATGCTTCAGAGACATGGACTTATGTACATTAGGCACCTCAAAGCACTGGAGAAGTACCACCAATGCTGCCTCTGCAAAATCCTGCAAATCCATTAGCAGGATAGGCGTATCAACATCCATGATCTCTCAGGTCAACATCCCCAGCATTGAGGCATTGATCATGCTCAATCAGCCACATTGTCCGCATGCCTGATACAAGACTCCCGAAACCAGCACTCTACTACGAGCTCCGTCATGGCAAGCGAGTCCCAGGAGGGCAGAAAAATTGCTTCAAGGACGTCCTCAAAGCCTCCTTGAAAAAAATGTCCTCACCGACTCTGGCCCAAGACTACTCAAAGTGGAGGCGAAGCAGTCAAGAAGGCACCGAACACCGATTTTTGTTTTTTCACCGAGATCACGCGGAAGCCAAGTACAAACAGCGGAAGGAGCATATGACAAACCAAGCACCCCACCCACCCGTCCCTTTAACCACCACCTGCTGCATCTGTGGCAGAGTTTGTAGATCTTGCATAGGGCTCATTAGTCACCTTGGAACTCCTATATTAGAGTGGAAGCAAGTCATCCTCGACTCCGGGGCACTGCCTAAAAAGAATAACCAATCTTGCTGCCAGTCATTTAGAAACAATATGGTGCTTCAAATACATGTTCTGATTTTCCCATCGGATAAACAAAAACAATTCTCTCAGATACAGCTTTCTGATTGGAAATAAATTGCCACCATAGCTTGCTGTATCCCTGGCTCAAACAGATATGCTCTGCAGATAGTGCTTAGACTTCTTACAAGCATTGGTCAAGTTATTAACATTGGAAGTACTTTTGGAGCATTCTGGATAATAACTTCTGTGAATATTGTGTGGAACTGGGTTGAACGCCGCACTGGCCCCAGCTCTGGAATAATCTGAGTTTTTACTGTTCTGGTGAAATATGTGAATTTGTTTATCTAAAGATGGTGGTTACATGAAGGAAAACCTAACTGTGTGCTACTTACTGGCCTGCATTCTCCCCATTGTCCTGTCTTTTCCTCTGCTTCAAATATTTATCCAATTTTTCCTTAAGAGATGCAATGGTCTCTGCCTCGACCACTCTCTGTGGCAAAACATTCCATGCTTCAACAGCCCTTTCCATTTCATGGAATAATCGGATATAATTTAATTTCTGTCATGCAAACTGAAGTATTTGCAAGTAGTATTTGTAAAGCTTAATTGCTTCAGTCACACCTTTTAATGAATTAGGATGTTGCTTTCAGTAAGTGAAGAACATTTAGATATCCTAACAGCAATCTTAGCACAGACTGGTTATTGGAGAAGTGAACAGAATGATTTTGATGGCTGAGATTTTGAATTGATTTTTAAATGTACATGGTCCACAAACATGCCCCGAGTGCTGCATTGTACGTCCTGATTTTCTGATTGGACAAGCAAAAAAATTCTCATTATGTTCACTTGAACTGTGGGCAAAAAAGCACCCAGCAATATAATTGTAAATGTTGGTTTGTGTCTGCAGAGAGCATTTTGAGTTCTATAAGATTAGGGTAAATTATTAGTGGTTACATGCTTTTTGTGGTGCAATTTGTGGTGATGAATTATGAGAATCACACAAGAAGCATATTGGCTTAAATGTGATTCTTCCTTTAGTATATTGGTATATAATACGCTACATCTGGCCTGGTGACGACACTGCAGCTAAATCTGTTCCTTTGCACTATTGGCCTTAGCGACCTCTCCAAGCCATATTTCTCAATTATCAAATAAAATTAGTTATTTCAAAAAACTTAGTTGATCGGCCACAGATGCTGTCATTTTCTGTTGAAACCAGCATTTACATCAATGTTTGGCATGATGCCGCTGCAACTTACTGTTGCTACTGTGGCTTATAACTATCAAATGTCATCTGTTTATGTAAGACTCACAGCGGAGCATCGCCAGTTCAAATAAAATATTGTATAGATAATTCTTCATTGGTAATTTTTGGTAGTGATTTCTCTCTGCATAATTTGCATAGTATTTACAGCATAGAAATAGGCCAATTAGCCCAACAGGTCCATGCCAATATTCATGCTCCACACGAGCCTTCCCCCACCCTTCTTCATCTACGCCCGTCAGCATATCCTATTCCTTTCTCCCTCAAGTTTATCTAGCTTCCCTTACATGCATCTATGCTAATCGCCTCAACTACTCCTTGTGGTAGAGGATTCCACATTCTAACCACTCTTTGAGTAAACAAGTTTCTCTTGTATTCCTATTGGATTTATCAGTGACTATCTTATATTTATGGCTCCTAGTTCTGGTCTCCCCTGCAAGTGGAAACATCTTCTCTACGTCTACCCGAGCAAACCCTTTCTTAATCTTAAAGACCTCTATCAGGTCACTGCTCAGCCTTCTCTTTTCGAGAGAACAGAGCCCGAGCCTATTCAATCTTTCCTACTGGTTATAACACCTCAGTCTGGTATCATCCTAGTAAATACTTTTTGCACCTTCTCCAGTGCCTCTCTATCCTTTTTTATAATATGGAGATCAGAACAGTTCATCTTTAGTTTTTTAACTTTTCACCAGCCGATCTGTTGTTGAATTTATAGACTATATAAACTGTGGGTTGAAGTGCCACAACAGCTTGAAATTACATTTTAAATTATGACCAAATAGATAAAAGTTCAATCACAATTTAAAAAAAAATACAGCATTGAGCTAGATCTAGGAGAAATTAGATTTGCACTAAGATTGGATAAGTACTTTGCCTTCCATTGCATCATGCTTTGTTTTGCTTAGTAAGTAGTACCAGCTTTAAAGTCAAGGCACACAACATAGTGTTTAATTGTGCATACCAGAATTTCATTGCAAATATATTATCTTTGACCTTGTTGCCAGTCTGAATCCACAAACACGTTGGGATGCAGTCATGCTGAAGGTTTGCTGTGCCCCCTTCACTACTCCTCAGTAAGTGGACTAACTCTATTAAAATACTTATGGAGTGCCATAACTTTCTTATGGCTTATGATATTCATCATTTTAAAAGTGGTTTGCTAGGGACCTTGAATGAATGTGCATTATACCTATATTTCTGATGTTAGATGGGATGTTTCAAGAACTGCTGAAGCTAAAAAAGTATTTATAACTTAAAAAAAAATCATTTTAAGATACAGGTTGAACCTCCCTTATCCGGAACCACCCCTCGTCCAGAACCATTCCCGACCACTGGGTGACACATGCGCAGAACTCCAACATGAATAAATTGAAGTCCTTCCTCACTGCCGACTCCCGCAATTGCTGGCCTGACCCTGCAATCCCTAAAGGACATTGGTGAACCAGATGGGTTTTTAGTAGTTTTGGTCACCATTACTGATACTAGTGTTTTATTCCAGATTTATTTAATTAACTGAATTTAAATTTCCCAGTTGCAGTGGTGGCATTTGAACTCTTGTCTCTGGATCATTAGTCAAGGCCTCTAGATTACTAGTCCAGTAACATAACCACTATGCTACCATTCCCTCTGGCAGTGCTGCTCCATATCCACCCATGGGACATGTGTGAGAGTATCTTAGAAACAACTAATGTCTAAATAAAAGTAAAGGGTCTAAAAAAAATACAATGGCCTACAAATTTGATCGCGCTTGAAAATGGTCACATGGGGCGCGCTGCACGCATCTGTTCACATGCGGATAAAGGTTCTGCGCGCTCATTATCAGGTGTGCAGCCGGCACTACTTACGTCTGCATGTCTGTTTGGGAGGGTGGGAAATTAGGCTTGACTGATGCCACAAAGGCAGCTAATACCTATTAAAGGGGGGGGGTGGGTGGGGGGTGGGGGCTGCGTTAGCTGCAGCCAACAGGGAAACTCTGTTTAAAAAGTCTAGAATGGCTGGAAAAGGTATGGAGTGGGCTCCTAACCTCTCGGATGTAGCTTTGGAGGCCCTGTTGACAGGAGGAGGGAGATCCGGTTCCCACTAGGGAGCAAGAGGACCTCCGGGCAACACCTCCGTTAACAATGGGAGGATATCACTGAGGAGGTCAATGCCAGGAGCTTAGCTCCCAGGATATGGCTGGAACGCAGAAAAAAAGTTCAGTCAGCCCACCTGCAGGTAAACAATTCATAAAATTCTTCTTTTTACCCCCTCCCCACTTTCCCCTTCCACTCTCATATAATCACTGCACCACGCATCAGTCACTGCCTTCTGCTCCTACTTGCATATGCTGCACTTCCTACTCTCATTATTATTGCAACCCTCATTTCCCCATCATTATCATGGGCAGTCCCTTGGAATCGAGGAAGACTTGCTTCCACTCTAAAAGTGAGTTCTCAGGTGGCTGTACAGACTCTGTGGGCAGACAGAGGTTGAAGGAAAGGGTGGGTAGGGAGCCTGGTTTGCCGCACGCTCCTTCCGCTGTCTGCTATTGATTTCTGCATTGTGTCGGCGACAAGACTCAAATCGCACGGGGTAGCCTAGAGGAATTCATAGAATGCATACAGAATTGTTTCTTAGAACAGTATGTTACAAAATCTGCAAGGGAGCAAGCTATCTTAGATCTGGTCCTGTGTAATGAGCCAGGAATAATAAACGATCTCCTAGTAAAAGATCCTCTCGGAATGAGTGATCACAGTATCGTTGAATTTGGAATACAGATTGAGGGTGAGGAAGTAGTATCTCAAACGAGCTTAAACAAAGGGGACTACAGTGGGATGAGGGCAGAGTTGGCTAAAGTAGACTGGAAACACAGACTAAATGGTGGCACAATTGAGGAACAGTGGAGGACTTTTAAGGAGCTCTTTCATAGTACTCAACAAAAATATATTCCAGTGAAAAAGAAGGGCAGTAAGAGAAGGGATAACCAGCCGTGGATAACCAAGGAAATAAAGGAGAGTATCAAATTAAAAACCAATGCGTATAAGGTGGCCAAGGTTAGTGGGAAACTAGAAGATTGGGAAAATTTTAAACGACAGCAAAAAATGACTAAAAAAGCAATAAAGAAAGGGAAGATAGATTACGAAAGTAAACTTGCGCAAAACATAAAAACAGATAGTAAAAGCTTTTACCGATATATAAAACGGAAAAGAGTGACTAAAGTAAATGTTGGTCCCTTAGAAGATGAGAAGGGGGATTTAATAATGGGAAATGTGGAAATGGCTGAGATCTTAAACAATTATTTTGCTTCGGTCTTCACAGTGGAAGACACAAAAACCATGCCAAAGAATTGCTGGTCACGGGAATGTGGGAAGGGAGGACCTTGAGATAATCACTATCACTATGGGGGTAGTGCTGGACAGGCTAATGGGATTCAAGATAGATAAGTCCCCTGGTCCGGATGATATGCATCCCAGGGTATTAAAAGAGGTGGCGGAAGTTATAACAGATGCATTCGTTATAATCTACCAAAATTCTCTGGACTCTGGGGAGGTACCAGCGGATTGGAAAGCAGCTAATGTAACGCCTCTGTTTAAAAAAGGGGGCAGACAAAAGGCAGCTAACTATAGGCCGGTTAGTTTAACATCTGTAGTGGGGAAAATGCTTGAAGCTATCATTAAGGAAGAAATAGCGGGACATCTAGATAGGAATAGTGCAATCAAGCAGACGTAACATGGATTCATGAAGGGGAAATCATGTTTAACTAATTTACTGGAATTCTTTGAGGATATAACGAGCATGATGGATAGAGGTGTACCGATGGATGTGGTGTATTTAGATTTCCAAAAGGCATTTGATAAGGTGCCACACAAAAGGTTACTGCAGAAGATAAAGGTACGCGGAGTCAGAGGAAATGTATTAGCATGGATCGAGAATTGGCTGGCTAACAGAAAGCAGAGAGTCGGGATAAATGGGTCCTTTTTCGGGTTGGAAATCGGTGGTGAGTGGTGTGCCACAGGGATCGGTGCTGGGACCACAACTGTTTCCAATATATATATAGGTGACCTGGAAGAGGAGACAGAGTGTAGTGTAACCAAATTTGCAGATGACACAAAGATTAGTGGGAGAGCGGGTTGTATAGAGGACACAGATGGAATACAATGTCGGAAAATGTGAGGTCATCCACCTTGGGGGGGGAAAAAAAAGCAGTAAAAGGGAATATTATTTGAATGAGGAGAAATTACAACATGCTGCGGTGCAGAGGGACCTGGGGGTCCTTGTGCATGAAACTCTTTTGGAATCCTTGTGCATGAAACTCTTTTAGAGACTCGGATCGCTGGATTCAAAGTCCACCAACGGTAAACCTACTGCACCTGGTATTCCGAGGTGGTCTCCCATCCAAGTACTAACCAGGGCTGACTCTGCTTAGCTTCTAAGATCAGACAAGATTGGGCATTTTCAGACTAGTGTGGCCGTAGCCCTTGTGCATGAAACTCTTTTTGGAGCCCTTGTGCATGAAACTCAAAAAGTTAGTTTGCAGGTGCAACAGGTAATCAGGAAGGCGAATGGAATGTTGGCGTTCATTGCGAGAGGGATGGAGTACAAAAGCAGGGAGGTCCTGCTGCAACTGTATAAGGTATTGGTGAGTCCGCACCTGGAGTACTGTGTACAGTTTTGGTCACCTTACTTAAGCTTTGGAGGGGGTACAGAGATGATTCACTAGGCTGATTCCGGAGATGAGATGGTTACCTTATGATGATAGATTGAGTAGATTGGGTCTTTACTCGTTGGAGTTCAGAAGGATGAGGGGTGATCTTTTAGAAACATTTCAAATAATGAAAGGGATAGACAAGATAAAGGCAGAGAGGTTGTTTCCACTGGTCGGGGATACTAGAAGTCGGGGGCACAGCCTCAAAATACGGGGGAGCCAATTTAAAACCGAGTTGAGAAGGAATTTCTTCTCCCAGAGGGTTGTGAATCTGTGGAATTCTCTGTCCAAGGAAGCAGTTGAGGCTAGCTCATTGAATGTATTCAAATCACAGATAGATAGATTTTTAACCAATAAGGGAATTAAGGATAACTGGGAGCGGGCTGGTAAGTGGAGCTGAGTCCACGGCCAGATCAGCCATGATCTTGTTAAATGGCGGAGCAGGCTCGAGGGGCTAGATGGCCTACTCCTGTTCCTAATTCTTATGTTCTTGTGTGCTCAGCGCCCTCCCGGATGCTCTTCCTCCATTTTGGGCGGTCTTGAGCCAGAGATTCCCAGGTGCCGGTGGGGATGTTGCACTTTATCAAGGAGGCTTTGAGGATGTCCTTGAAGCGTTTTCTCTGCCCACCTAGGGCTGACTTGCCGTGTAGGAGTTCCGAGTAGAGCGCTTGCTTAGGGAGTCCCGTGTCGGGCATGCGAACGATGTGGCCCGCCCAACGGAGCTGGTCGAGCATGGTCAGTGCTTTGTTGCTGGGGATGTTGGCCTGAGCAAGAACACTGACGTTGGTGCATCTGTCCTCCCAGTGGATTTGCAGGATCTTGCGGAGGCAGCATTGGTGGTATCAGCGTTTTGAGATGTCTGCTTCTGCTGTATATGGTCTATGTTTCTGAGCCATATAGGTGGGCGGGTATCACTACTGCCCTGTAGACCATAAGCTTGGTGCCAGATTTGTGCTCCCGGTCTTCAAATACTCTCTTCCTCAGGCGACCGAAGGCTGCGCTGGCGCACTGGAGGCGGTGTTGGACCTCGTCATCGATGTCTGCTCTTACTGATAGTAGGCTCCTGAGGTATGGAAAATTGTCCACATAGTCCAAGGCCGCGTCGTGGATTCTGATGACCGGGTGGCAGTGCTGTGTGGCGGGGTCAGTTTGGTGGGGGACCTTTGTCTTAACGATTTTTAGCGTAAGGCCCATGCTTTCGTGTGCCTTGGTGAAGGTATTGACGATGGCTTGGAGTTCGGCCTGAGTGTGTGCAGACGCAAGTGTCGTCTGTGTACTGTCGTTTGATGACAGAGGACGAGACGACCTTGGATTTAGCCTGGAGGCGACGGAGGTTGAACAGGTTCCCATTGGTTCTATAGTTTAGTTCCACTCCAGCGGGGAGCTTGTTGAGAGTGAGATGGAGCAAGATCACATACGAGCTCTGCTGCAGAGGACTTAGATGCTGAATTTGAGGGACAAGTCTACCAAAGAAGTCTGATAGTCATACATCAGGAAATGCTACTTGCACTGGGTTGGCTACTAGCGAGCTTGCGCGCATTGGCTGAGAGCATGGAGGAGTCCAGTTCTAATTTGTGTCGGGGCTTCGTGCAGACCATTCTGTCGAACATGGAGTGAGTGGTCAGCTCCATGATCATCACTGGCACCCACCATGATGGAGCCCCTGCTGACATCTTCCATAGCAACTCAAACTGCTGCAATGTGTGGAGGGAATGAGCCATTTAAGTAGAGTTGCTTCAGGATCCTTGCTGCCTGTTAGCGCTATGAATTTCTGGCGAGTTTAACAGGTGGCGAGTCAGGCATAGGGGCATACCAATTTCACAAAAGCATCCTATAACAAGCTTAGGTTCCTTTTTATTTAAAGGTTAGAATGAGATTTTAATTCTTCTGGCATACGCCCTGGATACCTATGGAGGAGTGATCCAGCATGGCGGGCGGCGCACTTCCATCCTGGAATGAGCATGTGCACGCAGCCTGCCATATTGGACTTTTAGTTGTCCGTTTTACATCCATAAAATGGGTGCAGTGCAATGGAATTTCTAGATCCAAGTATCAGACAACATTTCTATTGTCTTCAGTTTGTATAAACTGAGGTATCAAATGGATTTGCATTGACCTGTCATGAAAAAGCAAATTGCTTTGTCAAAAATATGTAGAAAGTATGCATTTTATGGGAATAGAGCAGTATTTAGAAACAAGGTGAAGTAAGGATCTCGTTCAGTTTGTATGGTTTGTTGTCTGGATGTTTGTATGGTTTGTTGTATGGATGTCCTTCTACTCTCTGCAAGGTTAATCTATTGGGCTCAATTTTCCCCAATTATTTGCGCTGTTTTTTGGCCATAAGTGTTTTTTTGAGTAAATTAAAATCTCCAAGTTTCCCCAAAGTTTCTGCGCCAGCGTAATTCACATGTTAGTTTTTTTTTAGGCTACGGTTTTTTTACCTCATTGACCTGCCACCTGAACCAATTCTGGCTATTTATGCAAGTTTGACCAACTACGATTTTTCTTACGACGGCGTATGTGTTCTCTCTGAAACCTTCTGGGCAGTTAACAAAATCAGCGCAGGTAAGAGAATCAGTGCCAAAGATTCAGTTCCAAGGCTGGGACAGCAGGGGCAGAGGGGGAGAGAGAGTGGGTAATTATAACCTCCTTTACTTATGGGTTCTGTAGTACTGTAACAATCTTCTTTTTGTCTTTAATCTTGAATTAACTTTAATCTTGTGCTTTTGTTCTGGTCTGTCCACCTTTCGGCCTGGGCTAGGAGCGGCACCGGCTACAGAGGGGGTGGGGAGGCCTTTCGGTCTGGGCTAGGAGCGGCATTGGCTCTGTGGGGGAGGGAGGCCTTTCATAAGAGATAGGAGCAGGAGTCCATTTGACCCCCCGAGTCTACTTCGCATTCAATAAGATCATAGCTGATCTGATCATGGACTCGGCTCCACTTCCCTGCCTGCACCCCATAACCCTTTACTCTCTTATCGCTCAAAAATCTGTCTATCTCTGCCTTAAATCTATTCAATGCTCCAGCCTCCACAGCTCTCTGGGGAAGAGAATTCCATAGATTTAAAACCCTCAGAGAAGAAATTCCTCCTATTCTCAGTTTTAAATGGGCAGCCCCTTATTCTAAGAATAGGCTCCCTAATTCTAGTCTCCCCTATCAGTTGAAATATTTTCTCTGCATCCACCTTGTCCTGCCCCCTCATTGTCTTATATGTTTCAATAAGATCACCTCTCATTCTTCTGAACTCCAATGAGTATAGGCTCAACCTATCTTCATAAGTCAACCCCCTCATCTCGGGAATCAACCTAGTGAACCTTCTCTGAATAGCCTCCAATGCAAGTATATCCTTCCTTAAATACAGAGACCAAAACTGTATGCAGTACTCCAGGTGTGGCCTCACCAATACCCTGTACAGTTGTAGCAGGACTTCTCCGCTTTTATACTCTCTCCCCCTTGCAATAAAGGCCAAGATTCCATTTGCCTTCCTGATTACTTGCTGTACCTGAATACTAACTTTTTGTGTTTCAGGCACAAGGACCTCCAGGTCCCTCTATACTGCAGCACATTGCGATTTTTCTCCATTTAAATGATAATTTAACACTTTCGGCCCGGGCTAGTAGTGGCACCAGCTCCGGGGGGTGGGGGGGGTGGGGGGGGGGGGAAGGGGGAGGAGAGGGAAGCCTTTCGGCCTGGGCTACGAACAGCACTGGGCAGGTGAAGGGAGGGGGTCCTTTCCAATTCAATTTACTTTTGGCACAAAAACACTCTAATATTTTCATGTTGGTAAGCAGCAATGTGTTTGTGCGGGTTGCTGTGAGCGGGCCAGAATGTCTCATGTTTCACTTTCCAGCCTCAGCCAGCAGTGTGTCCCTCGTTACCCTGGCAACCCGATCTTTTTGGCACACATCTTGGGTTCCACCCATAGAGCTTAAGGACAATGTGCACCGGGCCACATTCACACGTTAAAATGCAGAGACTTTCAACTTTTTTTTTGCGTAGTCGGGCCCAAAATATTGGCCGTAACTCTTCAAATACGGCAAAAAATGGCATTGTGGAAAATTGAGCCCATTATTTCAGATAACCCTGTTGTTCAGTTTTTATCATGTGAATTATCTCTCAGCACAACATTTAATAGCTTTCTACAGTATCTTCACCAATCTTCAAGGGACTAGGTGCAAGTGGGTTAGAGCATTGTCTTTTTACCTTTGCGACCAGCTTTGGAAAGTAGTCAGTGTCTGTCTGTGTCTTGAAATTTTTGGCTCAAATTTCCCCTATTTTGTTGAATACCTTTCTGTTTTCTCACCATATCCTTCTGTCCCTTTTCCCCTCAAACCTTTCTGGTTCTCTTTAGACCCACTTTTATAGTATTTGTTTCAATGGCTTTATCTGGTAATTTATTTAATATATTATTACCTGTTGTGTGAGATTATGCTTTCTGAATTCTCTCTTTATTTGTATGTCTAATTTTTAATTGCCATCGAGTTTTTGAAAGCACTGTTCCTTACTCTAACCACATTCTTCATTATTTGCTTTTCAACTTTAATAACCTTTTCAAACTCTCATTATCCGCACCACTGCAATTAGAAATAGGGAATTTCCCAAGAAAGACTCTTCTGGTACCCCAATTGCACACCCTTTCCATCCTGTTACTGGTTATGACACAGCTGTTTCCTGTTTTTAAGGCAATTTTCTACTGCTTATTCCTTGGCTTTACCTAATGAAGATCTTCTCAAACTTGTTTTAAAATCAAAATGCGGGTGTTTACCATTCACTGCATTTCCTTGACTTTAATGACAGCAAGATACCTTTTATTAAAAGAATGGCAAAAAGTTGTTAAATATAACTTTCCCATCCTGAATCCGTGTTGGCAGTTTATTATCAGAATTTGGTTTACCAGATACTCGCCCATTAAAACTCGTGTAATTGCTTTGAAGATCTTTCCCGCAACATTTAAAAAAAATAATTTGTCAAACATTGAGTGCTGCTACTAACAATTTTGCTGTTAAAGTGCTTTGAAATTATTTACATTTGAATGAATATCCCATTGTTGCTGTTTGAGACGTTTCACGAGTCTGACATAGTGCTGGTGTGCAACCTGAATAAATAATGTGGCAAAAATAATTCTAGCTCCATTTACACACACTTGGGGCCCCGGATATTTATCGGGAGGAGCAGGGGCGCATGTTTGCAGTCGGGAAACCCAGAATTACCAGAAACGCAGAGGTCCTGGCGAATTTAATGGCAGCATCTCAACATTTTTTACTCCATTTCATAGCAGTAAATCAGCAGTTGAAGGCCACAGCCGAGAACGGTCGGCAACAATCGGAGAAGATCGGGGTACGGTGTGGCGGCTTGGAGCGTAGCTGTGAGGAGAGAGGGAGAGAAAGATCGGGAGGGAAAGATCAGGAAAGACGAGATCGCGATGGGAGGTGGTCAGCTGATCACTGGGAGGGAGAGATCACGGCAGAAGATTTGCTTAAGGGGCCAGGGGGTAGAAGCACGCCTGCTCCTCCTGGCCTATTAGTAGTGCTGGAAAAGCACTTGCCTGCTGGATCTGGCAGCTCCGGTGATCCCTTAGCTTACCGGGTTTCCCAAGCCGTGGGAAACCAAGCCCACAACCATTAAATTCAAATGGTTTCCAAAATCTGAGGAACTGAGCTTTATTTATAGTCACTGACCCGCCTCTCCATAGCGGGTTACTTGGATGCCTCCAAACCTGCCGCAGTTAAACTGGAAGTAGATGCGGGTCGGGAGTCAAGTTTCACATTTTTACCAATTTACCCTCGTACACCTCGACCCTCTCCTGCCTGCTGTGGAGTTGGGTTGGGTGGGGTGGGGGGGGCGCTCTAAATTCCACCTTTAGTTCCAGTACTGAATTTTCTTCAATTGCATGTTACTACCAAAGTTTGTTATACAAAATCAGAATTCTACCATAAAGCAACTCATCCACAAGTGGCTTACCTGTTCACCCACTGTGTAAATGCATTGCATAGTATGATTGAGACTTATAGACCAAGAATATACCATGGGTTTAATCTCTGACCAATTATAAGTTCAACATTTTCAGTCATTGCCATGGCAATTGGTCTTGATGTCCTTGGGTTATGGAGGCTAAGAATTGACTGTGGTTTCTAGTCTGTAGTAGCTATTATTAGATACCAAACAAGTGAACTTGTGTGGAAATTGCTTAAGGACAGAAGCGGGCTCGGCTGTCTTCCACGTTCGACTGTCTTGCCAAACCTCACCTACCAAAGCTCACGTGTGGAGATTGGCCACTTAAGCAAAGGGCCATCATTGTTTTTAGAATCTTAGTCCACCGCTTTTTTGTAGAGATAAAAACTTCAAACAGCCAGACCATTTTTATTTATCATAAATATTTCAAAACACAGTGGAATTTTAAAGATTCCAGAAATCCTATAATCCTAAAGGAGACTTATGAAGTATTGAAAGAGACCTAGGGGTCTTAGTAGACATGGCACTCTAAATATCCAACCAGTGAAGAGCACCAATCAATAAAGTCCATAGAATATTGAAATATATAGCCAAAACAGTAGATGACAAGTCAAAGGATGTGGTAATCAAATTGTACAGTACTCTGGTTAGGCCACTCCTGTGTTTGGTTCTGGTCAACATGACGCAAGTGAGATATGCAAACACTGGAGGCAGTGCAGAGATCGGGGTGATCTCAAGTCTTTGGTGAGGGGGCGTAGGGGAGATGGGGTCTCAGTTATGAGAAAAGATTGCAGAAACTTAGGCTGTTCATCCTTGAAAGAACATATGCAACTGGTGATCTTATAGAGGAGTGCAAGATTTTAAGCTGTGTGGAAAAGGTAAATTGAAAAATTACTTTAAATTAAGTTGAGAGTAGAACAAGGGAGTCATTGATTTAAAGTAATAAAAGGCAAATTTAGGACTGATATCAGCAGTCACAAAGAATGATCAGCACGTGGAATCGGAGAGTAGTGGAGGTATAAACTCTACAATCATTTAAGAACCAATTGGATGCTGCAATGAAAGGACTTGAGGGTTTTTCTGGATGGATGAGCTAAGATGTGATTTTGTTAACTGGTTTTCATCTTTCAAATTGGTGTATAATTGAACATACATAAGACATTAGAGAACGGATGTAAAAAGCAAATATTCCTGGTATTTTTTTGGGGTGAGTCGGAGGAGGATTAACGTTTTGAGATGTTTCTGATACGGAAACTTGCTTTCCTGTCTGTTGGTTTGCCTAACCTAAAGTGAAGGGAATGGGAGAATCCAAGCTGGGAATGTTGATGCTGAGGAAAGCTTCAGTAACACCATTTTATTTGACCATCAGTTTCAGATAAATTTTCTACTGTAGAGGAAAGCTGTTTTTAGTGTTACATTCAGCTACAATGGAATATATTGGCACAATTGAAATCATATTTTACACTGCAGCTGCTGATGAGGCATAAGTGAAGATGGTTGGATCAAGGACTAATAGAAAAATGTCCAAACTCATTTCACAAGAAACTCTAATAACCATTTTTGCTTTTCCCACAACAGCTAGCTTTACAGCCTTTGAGTGATACATCCTTTGAGTAAATCTATCACTTTAGTGTCAATTGGTACTTCATAATGGGCAGTTTTGAAGGATATTGTTCCAACCCATTGTGGAACCCAAATAATAGTACAGATACTGTTAATTTTCTCTACTGTTTAAAATGGGTAATTTATAATATAAATTTTCTGACTAAATTGTAGAAGTTTGAGATAGCATGGCTGCACAGTACCACAGAGCGGGTGATTGGATTTTTTTATTTCTCCCACACAGTTCAGTTCCCATTTGCAGCTGAGCTGCTGTTGGAAGCTGTCAGCCACCTTTCTGTGGACCATAGCCAAATTAGAGAGTGACTTTGGTGGCAGACTTCGAGAAGGTTGCCTGCCATCTCGGCTGCAGGTAGTGTTCGGCTTGTTTATAGGAAAGATATACTGTGGACTGAAAATTAGAATTATAGAGTTAAAGGGACATTAGAAAATAAAATGTCAATTAGAATGTCTCATTCTCTGCCGCAGAGTCTGAATTTTTATTTAAGGAAATTAGATAATTGCTTGAAAGAGGGTTTCTAAAGGGTGTGGGGAGTGAGCTATAGAGTGGGATTAGATATGACTGGTTGAAAAAAAGATAATCATTGGTGCAGTCAAGATGGGCCAGTGGCCTTTCTGTGCTGTAACATTCTATGATTCAAAGAAATATCTTTTAAAAGTGAAAAGACATGAGTGAAATGGCAGTCATGTTATGCATGAATTATTTCAATGTACTGAACAGTTTTGAAGAGAGCCATTTAATGACGTGTTATTTTAAAAAAATAGTTTTTGTTCTAGTCCCAGTGAAAATTGTTCATTAAGTACAATGGTAGTGGTGACTATATTTTTGACAAATGAAACAGGTTGTCACCAGGTTTATTTAGAGTATTGGTGTCAATGTGTTATATGCTTAAGCTAAGTCACTTTAATATTGTGAAATTGTTCCCATTAATACCACTAGTGCTTTGGTCTAGTGTCAAAAGCTCAAAATGCACTCCTCAGACTCGAGTTTGGAAGGACAAAATCTATAATGGTATTGCTGTCTGTTCTTCACCATACTCACCATGACACTTGGTAATGTTACATGATGTACTGTCAAGGTTATTGGCTCAAAAGAAGGAGGTGAAATAAGGACATTCTTGAGCAGTGTTCAAAAATAAATTTAAATCGATATAAACCAGCGTGTTCTATTATCTTTATTGCAATACTTACCCATGGTACCTGCTCATATACCAGATGTTTTGTTTCCAGGAATTGTTCATTTTATTTTGTGTTTTGTTCAAAGTTGGTATTTGTAGACCATAACAGCAAGGTTGTATTAAAGCAAAACCTTTTATCATAAAGTGCTGATTTTACTGCAAAACCCAAAGGAAGACTGGAGTTATTCCGGTCTACAAAGAAAACTGAGAGGAAATGAGACAAATGAACGCACAATGCCTATTTCAATGATAGAAGAGCAAGTTCAGAATTCATCAACCACAATGCTCCAAATGTTCTGACTCTGTCGCTGCTTTAGCTACAGTACCTATTCACTTTACCCAGAAAGATTATCTTGCTGTTAGTTTTATTTAGACAAAATAATCTGAAAACATTGCATGATCATTGAGAAGCAGCTACTAAATGAATCTTAAATGATGAATTTAGAAGAGTTGCTCTTGATGAATTGCAGAAAACATTGCCTTGGCTGTGTGACATCGTAGGGTTTTGTTTTCAAGGTGACATAATTCACTTATTATTTCTTCCTTGTGGTAGTGAGCTTCCAGTCAGTGACAAAAATTGTACGTCAGCACACAGCTGCGATTTAAGTTAGTCCCATTTGCGATTCAAGATTGTAGAAAAAGGCCATATAGGATATTAATTCTGTTGATCGTGGCACTGCAGTGACCAGCAACATACTGCAACATGAATACTGCCTGGAAATCTCTTTAAAATTTTATTTCAGAGATTGGAGGGAGTGAATTTTACCACCAAATGACAGGTGGGAGAAGATTGGTGGGGGGAGTGGGGCGGGGCAGGGCAGAAGGGATAAATGAGCAATTATGTGAAACTCGACTATAACCTGTCGTGAACGCACCTACTTCCGTCTTAACCGTAGTAAGTTTGGGGGTGTCCCAGGACTTGGAAAACCCAGCAGCTAAAGGAAGGTGGGAGCAGCTAGATCCAGCAGGTAAGTCCTTAGAGCACTGCTTGTGTGGCAGGAGGAGCAGAAGTGCTTCCCTCCCCCCGGATCTTCAAACAAATCTTCTGCTGCAATCGGCCTACACCCCATCCCACCAACCCCGCGATCTTTGTTAGTTTCTCCCTCCTGTTTGCTGGTCTGATACCGGCCACCAACTTCACGATCTTTGCCGGGCCCCCTCCCTCCTGTTTGCTGGTCAGACTCTTGCATTGGAGTCTAGAAGTAACAATGGTATGGATGAGGGATTCAGCAGCAGATAAGCTGAGGCAGGGGCGAAGATGCGCAATGTTAGAGGTAGGAGTAAACGGTTTTGGTGGTGGAGCAGATATGTGGCTAGAAGCTCCTCTCCGTGTCAAATAGGACACCAAGGTTGCGAATGGCCTGGTTCATCCTCAGGCTAGGGAACAGAGTTTGTGTTGGGGACCGAAGACAATGGCTTTGGTTGTCCTGATATTTAGTTCATATATATTTATGTATGTAAACCCTGGTTAGACCACACCTGGAGTACTGTGAGCAGTTCTGGGCACCACACCTTAGGAAGGGTATATTGACCTTGGAGCTTAGGTTTACCAGAATGATGCCTGAACTTCAAGAATTAAATTATGAGAAGAGATTACACAAATTAGCGTTGTATTCCTAGAATTTAGAAGTTTAAGGGCTGATCTGATCGAAGTTTTCAAGATACTACGAGGAACAGATAGGGTAGATAGAGAAAAACTATTTTCACTGGTTGAGGATTTTCGGACTAGGGGGCATAGTCTAAATATTAGAGCCAGATCTTTCAGGAGTGAAATTAGGAAACCCTTCTACACAAGGGTGGTAGAAGTTTGGAACTCTCTTCCGCAAACAGCAATTAATGCTAGATCAATTGTTAGTTTTACATTTTTTTGTTAACCAAAGGTATTATGGGCCAAAGGTTGATATATGAAGTTAGGTCACAGATCAGCCATGATCTCATTGAATAGCGGAACAGGCTGAGGGGCTAAATGGCCTACTCCTGTTCCTATGTATGTATGTATGTATGTATGTATGTATGTATAATATATCAAAGCAGAATGGTGCAGCATTTAGTTTCGTTATAACTCATTCTTGCCTTAAATGTACGAAACATCATCATTATCATCATCATATGCTAAGTCGCAGACAGTACTGCTAAAATAGTGATCTTGCACCACTGCAGATTTTAAATTGTTGGTCTTTGACTACTTGCCAATAGAGCACTGCAATGGCGCATCACTGTGTTGTGCACACATAGAAATCAAACTGGAATTCCTTTTACAGCATTTTAAGGGAGCAGTAATGGCCTGATAGATGCATATTTTAAGATTTTCCAGAGACTAGAATATCTGTGTTTCAGCGTAAAGGCTGATTTAAGTCTGAAAAATTTGCATGCAGATTTTCTTTGCATGTTCTTCTGCTTGATTAGTATTAAGTAGTCATTTCATGCCTTTACCTAAAATAACTGCAGACAGAAACAATGTAATTTGTGAATTATTCAAATTCCCAGAAGAGTATTGGATTTAAAGATATAAGAAAAGCAAACTTTGAAAAGACAATGTTAGTAATACAGTAGTAAAATTATATCCGATACAAAATGTTGCCCAGTGCAGCTGCTATAGTGGTAATGGCATTTTATTATGCAATAAATAGTCTTGTTATACCTGTAGTACTATATCAGTGATTGTGCTGTACCAGTTTGCGATTAAGAATTTAAAAAGCTGAATTGAAATGTTCGCTTGGCTTGATTTTTAAGTTCAGGTTAGCCACAGTGTCCTGTTTTATTTGTTTAACCCCATTTTATAATTTTTGTCCACTGTTTTAGTACTTCCCATTCTTCATACCAACCTCCGTTGTCTGATCAATGGAATCAAGAAAAAAGCAGTAATAGGCATTCGGCCCTGCACTGCCATTCTATATGATCATGGCTGATCTATATCAACACCATATTCCCGCTTTCTCCCCATACCCCTTGATGCCTTTTGTCTCTAGAAATCTATATCTCCTTCTTAAATATATTCAGTGACTTGGCCTTCTGTGGTAGAGAATTCCACAGGTTCACCACCCTTTAAGTGAAGAAATTTCTCCTCATCTCAGTCCTAAATTTCCTACCCTGTATCCTGAGGCTATGACCCCTTGTTCTAGACTTCCCAGCCAGGGGAAACATCCTCCCCACATCCAATCTGTCCAACCCAGTCAGAATTTTATATGTTTCAATGAGATCCCCTCTCATTCATCTAAACTCTAGTGAATACAGGCCTAGTCAACCCAATCTCTCCTCATATGACAGTTCTGCCATCCCGGGAATCAGTCTGGTGAACCTTCGCGGCACTCCCTCTATGGCAAGTATATTCTTTCCAAGGTAAGGAGACCAAAACTGCGCACACTACTCCAGGTGTGGTCTCACCAAGGCTCTACATAAGTGTAATAAGACATCTTTGCTTCTGTACTCTCATCCTCATGCAATGAAGGCCAACATACCATTTACCTTCCTAACTGCCTGCTGCACCTGCATGTTTGCTTTCAATGACTAGTGTACAAGAACACCTAGGTCCCTTTTATACATTGACATTTTCCAAGCTATCACCATTTAAATAATACTTTGTCTTTATGTTTTTCCTATCAAAGTGGATAACTTCACATTTATCCATGTTATACTGCATCTGCCATGTGTTTGCCCACTCACTCAACCTATCTAAATCGCCTTGCAATGTCTTTGCATCCTCCTCACAACTCACAATCTCACCTAGTTTTGTGTTGTCAGCTAACTTGGAAATATTACATTTGGTTCCCTCATCCAAATCTTATTTATACACACACACCCGCCACCCCGAAAAAGACCCGTTTATTCCTACTCTCTGTTTCATGTCAGTTAACCAATTTTCAATCCATGCCAGTATATTACCCCCAATCCTATGTGCTTTAATTTTGCACACTAACCTCTTATGTGGGACTTTATCAAAGGCCTTCTGAAAATCCAAATACACTACATCCACTGGTTCTCCCTTTTATCTATTCTATCAGTTACATCCTCAAAAAAAACTCCAGTAGGTTTGTCAAACACGATTTTCCTTTCATAAATCCATGTTGACTTTGTCTAATCCCGTTGATATTATCTAAGTGTCCCGTTATCATATCCTTTATAATAGACTCTAGCATTTTCCCTACTACTGATGTTAGGCTAACTGGTCTGTAGTTCCCTATTTTTTCTTCCTCCCTCCTTATTTAAATAGTGGGGTTACATTTGCCACCCTCCAATCTGCAGGAACTGCTCCATAATCTATAGAATTTTAGAAGATGACAACCATTGCATCCACTATTTCCATGGCTACCTCTTTTAGTACCCTGGGATACAAATTATCAAGCCCTAGGGATTTATCAGCTTTCAGTCCCATTAGTTTCTCCAGCACTATTTTCTTATTAATAATAATTTCCTTTAACTCCTCTTGCTCACTAGACCCTTGGTTCCCTAGCATTTTTGTGTCCTCTTTTGTGAAGACAGAACCAAAGTATTTATTTAGTTGTTCTGCCATTTCCTTGTTCCCCATGATAAATTCTTCCACTTCTGACTGTAAAGGACCTATATTTGTCTTCACTAATCTTTTTCTTTTTACATACTTGTAGAAACTTTTGCAGTTGGTTCTTATGTTCCTTGCAAGTTTACTTTCGTACTCTATTTTTTCCCTCTTAATCAATCTCTTGGTCCTTTTTTGCTGAAATCTAAACTGCTCCCGATCTCCAGGCTTGCTACTTTTTGTGGCAACTTTGTATGACTCCTCTTTGGATCTAATACTATCATGAATTTCTTTTGCTAGCCACATTTCCTTTTGTGCTTTTGCGCCAGAAAGGAATGTATATCTGTTGCAATTCATGCATTCGTTCCTTAAATGTAGCCATTGCCTGTCCACCGTCATGCCTTTTAATGAATCTTTCCAATCTATCATAGCCAATTCATTCCTCATATCTTTGTAGTTTCCTTTGTTTAGATTTAGGACCCTAGTTTTGGATTGGACTACTTCACTTTCCATCTTAATAAAGAATTCAATCATGTTATGGTCACTCTTCCCTAAAGTTCCCCACACAACAACACTGTTCATTAACCCCTTCTCATTGCACAATACCCAATCTAGGATAGCATGTTCCCTAGTAGGCTCCTCAACATACTGGTCTAAAAAAACATCTCGTACACATTCCAGGAATTCATCTTCCACAGTATTATTACTAATTTGGTTTGGCCAGCCTATATGTAGATTAGTCACCTACAATTACTGTAATACCCTTGTTACACGCTTCTCTAATTTCCTGTTTGATGCCATCTCCGACATTACCACTACTGTTTGGAGGCCTATAGACAACTCCCATCAATGTTTTCTGCCCCTTGGTGCTCCTTAGCTCTACCCAGACTGATTCTACATCTTGATTTTCTGAGCCCAGTATCCTTTCTCACTATTGCTCAGATTTCATCCTTTACTAACAACACCACACCACCCCCTTTTCCTTTTTGCCTGTCCTTCCTAAATATCGAATATCCTTGGATATTCAGTTCCCAACCTTGTCTCCGTAATTGCATCTATTTGCGCTGTTAATTTGTCTACCTTACTACGGATGCTTCGTGCATTCAGATACAGTGCTTTTAGATTTGTCTTTTTAACATTATTAGACATCTTAACATTATTTTGTACTATAGCCCTATTTGTTTAATCGCTATTTTTTTCTTACCTGAACCTTATTTGTAAGTGCACTCTTTTGTTTGTATGCTCTGTCCCTTCCTGACATAATCTGGTTATCCTTACCACAATCACTTTTCTGCATTGTTTCCTTTTTCTTTTCTCTCTAGCATTCTAGATTTCTCTCCACTGGGACCCTCCTCTTTCCCCCCCGCCCCCTTATTTAGTTTAAAGCCCTGTCTACCTCCCTAGTTATTCGATTCGCTGGAACTCTGGTCCCAGCATAGTTCAGGTGTAGTCCGTTCCCACGGAACAGCTCTCTCGTTCCCAAGTATTGGTGCCAGTGCCCCACGAATCGAAACCCACACCAACCACTGAGCCACGCATTCATCTCCCTAATTCTATTGACCTTATGCCAATTTGCTCGTGGCTCAGGTAATAATGCAGAGATTATTACCTCTGTGGTTCTGCTTTTCAATTTAGACCCTTGCTGCTCAAACTCTCTCAGCAGAACCGCTTTCTTAGTCCTACCTATGTCATTGGTACCTACGTGTACTACGACAACTGGATCCTCCCCCTCCCACTCCACGTTCTTCTCCAGCCCGGAGGAGATGTCATTTACTCTGGCACCGGGTAGGCATCACAGCCTTCAGAACCTACGCTCTTGGCTGCAGAGAACCCTATCTATCCCCCTAACTATACTGTCCCCTACTACAACCACCTTCCTCTTTACTCCCCCCACTTGAATGGTTTTCTGCACCACGCTGCCTTGGTCAATCTGCTCGTCCACCCCACAGTCTGCACACTTGTCCACAAGGATTGCAAGAACCTCAGATCTATTGGACAAGTACAGGGACTGAGGCTCCTGCAATACTACCTACTGGATCCCCATACCTGCCTCACTCCCAGTCACACCATCCTGTCCCTGACCACGTGTCAATTCTAAAGTATTTACTCTAGAGGGTGTTGCTGCCTCCTTGAGCAAAAGGTCCAGGTAACTTTCTCCCTCCCTGATGTCTCGCAATGTCTGCAGCTCGGACTCCAGCTCCTCAACTCGGAGCCGAAGTTCATCGAGCCGCAGACACTTACCGCAGATGTAGTCGCCCTGGACCAAAACGTCCAGAAGCTCACATTGCAGCAGCAACACATCTCCTGTTCTCCCATTATTTTATTTAATTAATTAGTTTAGTGTTAATCAAAGTATTTACCTTTTTTTATATGGTTTATTAAATTAGTTAAATAAATAAAGGTAAGTTTTTAGAATTTAGTTATATGCGATATGTTAATTTAAAATAAAAACTTAGCCCACAATCACTACCAATCACTTACCTGCCTCACCTGTGATGTCACACTGCAGAGCTCTCCCCACCTGGAGCCATGCAATCGCCTGGGAGAGCAAAAAAACAGATAAAAATGAACTGCTTTTAGGTGGCTGGGAGTGCTGCTTTTGGAAGGCATTTACATAAGACTTCCGATAGTCCAACTGAGATCAAGAGCTCACAACTAGGAGAATCTCTGGGATGAATGCACTTGCTCCAATTTGTTGAGGCAGCATCAATATCATATGTCACCTGGCCTTCTTGGAGTATATATTTAAGATCCCTTCATCTGGGTTTCACCCTATAAAGTGAATCTGAATAGTGATGCCACTTTGCTAACAGTGATCCCACTTTTGGCAAACTGCTGTCATTATACAGATTTCCTTTACAGGGAAAGGAAGAGAAACAAACTGGACAAGAATATCGCTGCAAAATGGAGTTAAAAAATAAGATGTAATCTGCTCCTGAGGAATAGAACACTTTTCACTTATTGGCATCTAGTCTCCAAGCACTTCTGGGTTAGTTACAGCATACGTCGGGTGTAGACTAAAGCTCCTTCTGGTCAATGTCAGCAACGTACTCTAGCCCCAACATCAGAAGAAACTCTGCAACAGCATTAATGTAAAGGTTTTCATTTCCCAAACTAGCCAGTATTACGACCTTTCTGAGTGAGGTTAGCTCTTTGTGCCGACCTGTAGATAATTTTGTGGTTGTATTGAACCCCACCCCCTCATTAGGAACTGGATTAAGAGCGATCAAACTCAATTAACATGATAAGGTTGTCAAATGTGGAGTGATAAGGCTTTCTTCCCATTCAACCAGGCTGGAATCAAACTCAGCTTCATGATGATAAAAGGACAATATCCAAATGAATATGTTGCCCAGTTTCTGGAATAAATAGTTATTTATTTACAAATTCATGCCTACCTTCGTGATTCACTTCAAATTCTACTAAAGTTTATGTAGGGCTTCCGAATGGGTGTTTAATAGGTGTCCCTTTTCATACTTACTAGGTTTAAAGATTCTTCGCTGCTGTAACCACTGTGACATCGTTGGAACTATCAAAGGAGAAAAGAAATTTAAAGGTGCACATTGGCATTGCTACCGCTGTCGAAATGGTTTCAATAGACGGGATGAAGCTGTCAAGCATTATAAAACTCATTTCCGCAACCCTCATACCACTTTCCAAATTCAAATTACTCAGGTGAGTTCAGTATGATTGCATCACTCAAACAGGCAGTGACAACTTGATGAGAATTTCTTTTGGTACAAACACAGATACATAAGCGCATTGGCAATCAAATAGGTGTCAGCTTTGGCTCAATGGTCCCACTCTTGTTTCTGATTCAGAAAGTTGTTGGTTCAAGTCCCATCCAGAGACTTGAATACACAATTTAGGCTGACACTTCAGTGCAACACTGAGCGAGTGTTGTGTTGTCAGTGTTTTCTTTCAGATAAGACATTAAACTGAGGCCCCATCTTTCCTTTTTGGGTGGGCATAAAAGATCCCATGGCATTATTCGAAGAAGAGCAGGGGATCTCTCCTGCTGTCCTGGCCAACATTTATCCCTCAAATAACACTGCCAAAAACAAAAAGTCTAGTCATTTATCTCATGGCTGCCATGTTTCCATACTGTACTTCAAAAGTATTTATTTGGCTGTCAAGTGCTTTTGGATGTCCTGAGGACATGAAAGACACAGTGCAAGTTCTTTCTTTTCTTTCAGTAGTTAAACTGAGATTTGTAGTTCTAAAGGCCCTGGAAATCCACAGTTACATTAACAGGAGGTAGGCAGACAGCCTGGCCATCATGGGCGTATCGTCGGAGCCTGCCTGTCCCATGCAGCTCTTGCCCACTTTTGGGGTGGCTGGTTGCCCAGAGCTCTGATGATGTACTAAATCCGTACTGAGCCAGGGAAGCGGGGACTCCTGAAATCAATATGGTCCCAGTAAAAAAAAAAACTGACCTTTTTCAAAGAAAGCCAAAATTTTCTTCCATAAAATGAGGGGCTAATTTACCATATGAAATATGACAGACAGGAAAGGATGTCCTGATTCATTCACCCTGTCCCATACAATTGTGCTGCCTTGTGCATCACAATACATACACTTGTCACCTGGAAGCCATGTAATCTCCTGGGATAGGTGAAAAACCAGATAAAACCCCAGGCCAATTGGGGGGGTAAAAATGTGGAACATTCATCTCCGACCTCCTTAGCATATCAAAACTAGTCCGGGAAACCACTGATTATTACCAGGTACCCAGCCCTTGTATGAGGAGATTTCTGCCCCAGCCAAAAACAGGTCCAGCTCCTGCTTCAAAGAATTCAGTGTTCACTGCACGAGCCGGGAACCTGTTCACAGGTCCACTATTCTCTGGGGAAAGAAGAACCTCTTAACGTCCAATCTAATTCTGCCCTTGCATCATTTGTAAGAATGACCCCTGGTCCTCCCTAACCAATTCAGTTGAAACAATTGGTCTACACAAACACAGTCTGGTTCTTTCATTATCTTACAAAACCTCGATCAAAGCTTATGCTTCTGTAAAGTATATAGACCCAGCTCTGAGTCTTATCTGGATAATTTAGACGTTTTAGACTGGGAATTAATTTTGTGGCCCTCTTCTGAACCTTTTCCAAAGATTCCACCATGTGAGGAGACCAAAATTGGACACTGTTCTAACTGAGGCCTAACCAACATCTTGTACAAAGATAAAATAGTATGCATCATTTTATAGTTAATTGTCCTATAATCATCATAGACAGTACCTTGAAATCGAGGAAGACTTGCTTCCACTCTAAAAGTGAGTTCTCAGGTGACTACAGTATCTGTCACAGGTGGGACAGACAGTCGTTGAAGGAAAGGGTGGGTGGAGAGTCTGGTATGCCGCCGCTCCTTCCGTTGCCTGAGCTTTTTTTCTGCATGCTCTCGGCAACGAGACTTGAAGAGCTCAGTGCCCTCCTGGATGTCTTCCTCCACTTAGGGCGGTCTTTGGCCAGGGATTCCCAGGTGTCGGTGGGGATGTGTTGCACTTTATCAAGGATGCTTTGATGGTGTCCTTGAAACGTTTCCTCTGCCCACCTGGGGCTCGCTTGCCATGTAGGAGTTCCGAGTAGAGCGCTTGCTTTGGGAGTCTTGTGTCGGGCATGCGGACAATGTGGCCTGCTCAACGGAGTTGGTCGAGTGTGGTCAGTGTTTCGATGCTGGAGATGTTGACCTGATCGAGAACCTATAAATGCACCCTAACATCCTAATTGCTAAAGCTATAGCTTCACGGCATTGATGATGAATCTTTAGTGAATGCCAAAATCTCTTTCTTTCACTGCGGCTTTAGTTCTTTTCCATGAAAGTTGTGTGCATGTTCAGCATTTAATCTGGCCACATACATAACATTGCACTTTTCTAAGTTAAATGTTATTTGCCAATTTTGAACAAAAGGTAAATCTCCTCGACTTTCCCTTTAAGGAATCTTGCAAATGTTGAGAAAAAATGAAATAAAAATCTGAGTAATTTCAATAAATTATAATGACAAGTTAGCTGTTGTATTTCTTTAGGAGGTGAGAGTGCCGTTAGCTAATAATGAGTGGAGTGTGGATAGCTTAATTTCATGAATGTATTTTTAATATCCCCACTCCTACATTATTTTCCTTTTCTACAATGGTACCTAATGATGTATCTCTAGTTCTTTTTACTAGCAGCCGTAGAAATTAAATCTTGTCGCAATGAATATATATTTAGTACTGCTGTAATTTACCTCCAGTGATACTAAATCTTCTGCATGTCAGTGATGTTTTGGAGTGAAGGACATTTATTGGCAATGATATTACACAGCGGTTATTAGGGAGGGAGAATCAGTAGTTGAATACATTATAGCACATAAGTATTTTTAAATTGATATTGCCTTATTGATGTTTGCCTCAATTCTGCGTTAAAATTAGTCTTCAAGAAAATGCAAGTTACAAATGGAGTTTAAAGAAATAATTTTTGTTGAATTTTCCTGTTTTTGTTTCTCTTGCTGTGCTTCACCTAGCAGCCCCGATTGATGGAACTTACTGAGTGACAGCAAGTAAATTTGATGAATGTCAGCTGAAGCTCAGCTATAGACCTACAACTACCATGTCAAAAGACTTGTGTTCATTTGATGATGAATTCATATTTATTAATTTGTAGGTGGGAAGAGGAAAGAGAGATGGAAATTGTCACTTTTATATTTCCCATTACCAGGATGCATATGAATATGAAGGGGAAAAATACAAGTAATAAGAGGCAACACAATGAAAATATTGGGCCACTGTCCACTGCCTTTGAAGAGGCCCATCTAATTTTGCTATATGTCTATTAATTGCCACCTGCTGACAAGTAGGGATAATGGGCCCAAGTTTCCACATGATAAAAAACGGGCGCCCCTCCGAGCTGGGCGCCCGTTTTTCTCGCCTAAAACGGCGCCTAAAAAAAAAATCGCGATTCTGGAGCGTTCTGCAGCTCCTTGTCTGCCTGGCGCGGCGCCCAGGGGGGCGGAGCCTACACTGACGCCGATTTTGTAAGTGGGAGGGGGCGGGTACTATTTAAATTAGTTTTTTTCCCTGCCGGCAATGCTGCGCGTGCGCATTGGAGCGTTCGCGCACGCGCAATGTGAAGGAAACATTGGCACTCGGCCATTTTTGTAGCTCTTTGTAGCTGTTTAATTTTTGAACATTTTTTTAATAAAAGCACATTGCCATCAGCACTTGGGGCCTTCTCACTGTCTCCTTCCCCCTCCCCCCCCGGCGGGAAAGAACGAGCGCCTCCTCTCCCACACACCCCCGCGGGAAGAACGGGCGCCTCCCTCCCTCCCCCCCCCCCCCCCCCCCGCGGGAAGAACGGGCGCCTCCTCTCTCTTTCCCCCCCCCCACGGGAAGAACGCCTCCTCTGCCCCCCCCCCCCCACCGCGGGAAGAACGGGCGCCTCCTTTCCCCCCCCCCCCCCCACTGCAGAATTCTCCGTGCCTGAAGCACTTTCACACAGGTAGGAAGATGGTTTATTTAATCTTTTCTTTGCTTATAAATGTTTATTCAGATTGGATTTATTTGTATAATATTTGTAGAAGTATAAATAAGGATTTATTATAGAATTTAATGACTTCCGTCCCCCCCCACCTCGTTCTGGACGCCTAATTTGTAACCTGCGCCTGATTTTTTAATGTGTAGAACAGGTTTTTTCAGTTCTACAAAAATCTTCACTTGCTCCATTCTAACTTAGTTTGGAGTACGTTTTCACTGTGGAAACTTTGAAATCAGGCATCAGTGGCTGGACACGCCCCCTTTTGAAGAAAAAATTCTGTTCCAAAGTAGAACTGTTCTACCTGACTAGAACTGCAGAAAAAAAAATGTGGAGAATTGCGATTTCTAAGATAGTCCGTTCTCCACCAGTTGCTCCTAAAAATCAGGTGTAAATCATGTGGAAACTTGGGCCCAATATTTCCAATCTTCAGACATATTAGGATTAGTACAACTCTTTGCTAATAGGTGATGTACAGAATCAGTATCAGAACAGCAGTTAATGATCTGTGTACAGTCTATTTATTTAAATTTGTTCTATATAAGGTGCGTTGTATTAGCTATTATTTTATAACACTGGCGGTTGTCTGAAGCTGAAACAGACTGTTCGTAACCTTGGTGTCGTATTTGACCCTGAGAGGAGCTTCCGACCACAAATCTGTGCCATCACTAAGACCATCTACTTCCTCCTCCGTAACATCGCCCGACGCCGCCGCCGCTGCTGAAATCCACATCCATTCCTTTATTACCTCTGGACTTGACTATTCCAACACACTCCTGGTCAACCTCCCATCTTCCACCCTCCATAAACTTGAGCTCATCCAAAACTGCTGCCTGTATCCTAACTCTCACCAAGTCCCGTTCACCCATAACCCTTCTGCTTTCTGACCTACATTGGATGAGCAACGTCTCCATTTTAAAATTCTCATCCTTGTTTTTAAATCCTGCCATGGCCTCACTCCTCACTATCTCTGTCACCTCCTCCAGCCTGACATCTCTCTGAGATATTTGCGCTCGCCCAATTCTGGTCTCTTGCACATCCCTGATTTTATTCACTCCACAATTGATGGCCATGCCTTCAGCTACCAAGGCCCTAAACTTTGGAAATCGTGCCTTAAACCACTCCGCCTCTCTTTCCTCATTTTAAGATGTTCCTTAAAACCTAACTCTTTGATCAGGCTTTTGGTCATCTGCCCTAATCTCCTTATGTAGCTCAATGTCAAATTTTGTTTGATAATGGCCCTGTGAAGTGCCATGGGACGTTTTACTACGTAAAGGTGCTATATAAATGCAAGTAGCTCTTGTGGTGCCATATTACTATGACAAACTGTACTGTGGACTGATTGAATGTGGATCATGCCTTGGATTCAGCACCTAGTGAGTGACTCTGTAGATTCACCTCCACCTATGTTGTCACACCTTGCATGCCACTGGTACAGACTTGGAAGTAGGAAGGAAAGAAAGGGGAAAAGCAGGAAATACATTCCTTTCAAAATAACTTGTATTAGAGATGAGACATATTGGCCTGGATTTTGTGGTCAGCGGCGAACGAACTCATTACATTTACAGCTGCCCGCAGACTTTTAATGAACTTTTGCACGGCAACTTGCAGTTATTAAAGAGCCACTTCAGTGTGGCGCCCTCTACAGGGGACCTGTGTGAGCAGCGCAACCAACAGCATATCTCTTCAACCAATCAAATTGAAGAATCCTTACTGTCGTCCGCAGTCTAAAACAGGAAATGTAAATTAGGATATTTAATTCAGTGCAAAGTCATTTACAGAAAGCAAAGTAAAGGGAGGGAAAGAAAGATAGAATTAAAAGAGAAAGATAAGAGACAAAGAAAAAGGTTTTAAAAAATGAATTTTTAATATTTAAAAAATTTCCAACAATGGTTAAAATCTGAAGGAATGAGACTCCACACTTGTAAAAGTAAATATTCAGTGTCAGAGAGGTTGTTTTGTCTTAATTAAGATTTATCATGCCATCAAGAATTCACTTAGACTTGAATGGACAAGCCCTACCTTACTCTGGTGTGTTTAGTGGGGATCTATTGGCTAACTACCATGGCTTCATTCCCTTCACTTGTTTTAATGCTGAGTCTCTTGGTGAGGTACCAGTGTAGCAAAGCTTGTGAAGGAGCAGGGTAAATCGGACACCAACTTCCTGATTTCAACGTTTAACTGCGTATGTGTAGACACTGAAAGTTGCTGTCCGATTTACTCCATAATAACTGAGCACTGAATAGCCTCACCATTATTCCTAGCACACAATCCGGGTCAATGTGTATCTCATTTGCATAAGTAATTGTACTGATTAGTGTAGGTAGATCAGGATGCCAGCTCTTATACGTGCTCATTTGCTATATCCGATGTTCAGTATGGAACCAATCTAAAGGAAAGATATGAAAGCAGAACATTCTGAACTATGTCCTATTGTATTGTCAAAAAAATCCAGCTTACCAGGGAGCTGAATGGTCTAGTGAGTTAGCAGACTGTCCTTTAACTTCTGGAATGCAGTCCGGGCTGTATGGATCACATGTGAAATGAGTTTCAGCAATTTCAATCCACTCCTAATAGGTTACAGAAGAATACTAACATCAAGTTGGCAATCAAAAGGGCTACAGGATGGGAAGTGGAATATCACACTGAGGCAGTAGGGGCTGCTCCTCTCTGGTTGGGGCTGTACATGTAGACCACTGTCAATTTCTTTTTTAAAGTCTTATATTTGTTACATTTTGAAGAAGAAAAAAGTGAAGGGTACATCAACACTTTGCCAATAAAGTGGAATAACAGATACAACGGGGTTGTCCCTACCAATACAATACAAGATAATAGGTGCACAGGTAAAAAGGACAGAATAATGTAGCATGTAACACCTGGATGCTTGTTCTGTAAGGGTGGATAACTAGTAAATCTAGCGCTGCCCCAGCTGCAGCCCAGATGGGCAGGCAGTTCTAGATATTTATGGGTACTAATTTGATAAACAACAACGAAGCTCAACACTGTCCAGGACAAAACAGTCCGCTTGATTGGCACCCCATCTACCTCTCCCTCCACCACCAGCGCACCGTGGCTGCAGTGTGTACTATCTACCAGATACACTGCAGCAACTCGCCAAGGCTTCTTCAGCAGCACCTCTTAAACCCGCGACCTCTACCACCAGAAGGACAAGGGCAGCAGGTGCATGGGAACACCATCACCTCCAAGTTACACACCGTTCTGACTTAGAAATATATCGCTGTTCCTTCATCGTCGCTGTGTCAAAATCCTGGAACTCCCTCCCTAACCGCACTCGAGGAGTACCTTCAGCACAAGTACTGCAGCGGTTCAAGAAGATGACTCACAACTACCTTCTCAAGAGTAATTCGGGATGGGCAATAAACACCCACATCCCATGAACGAATTTAAAAAAAAAAAAAACATTTTTAAAACCCATTTATTCAACTTGTGAATTGATTTATAATCAAATACTGTATTTTAAAAACTATTACCAATTTCAGAGTGATAACATATTGTGTGCGATCTCATTTTTTCAAAAAACTTTTCACTTTTTTTAGGAAGTAAATAATCGACAGTATTATGAACAGAGTGCGGAAGCTCATCATAAAGCTTATGGAGGCAACCAAGTTACCTCTGGTGGGGCAATGGATATCGCATCAATTAGTCCTGTTGTTACAGAAACCATTATTACCACATCAACCACGACCCTCACCACAGAAAAAAGTGATAATATTACTGGACAGGCTGGAAAGGTATGTCAAGAAAGCACACACAAAATGAATATTGAACACCTCATTCATTAGATATGGATGCACTTCTGAATGAAATGCTAGACTTTTTTTAAACCATTAAATAATTTAGTATCTCTTTTAAAATATACTTTACTAATTTTTTTTTAAGGAATTATACTCAAAATATGCAATGAGAGCTGGCATTTAATGTTTGTTTGAATTTTACATTTAATCATTATTAGTCAGTAACATCATAAGTGGAGACCTGAGAACAGAACCTCATCCTTATGAAGACAGGTTGAGCAGATTGGGCCTATACTCATTGGAGAGGTGATCTTATTAAATGTATAAGATTCTGAGGGAGCTTGACAGGGTAGATGCAGAGAGGATGTTTCCCCTTGTGTAGGAATCTAGAACTGGGGGCATAGTTTCAGAATAAGGGGTCGCCCATTTAAAACGGAGATGAGGAGGAATTTCTTCTGAGTGTCGTGAATCTTTGGAATTCTCTACTCCAGAGAGCTGTGGTGGCTAGGTCATTGAATATATTTAAGGTGGAGATGGACAGATTTTTGAACAATAAGGGAGTCAAGGGTTATGGGGAGCGGGCAGGGAAGTGGAGTTGAGGCCAAGATCAGATCAGCCATGAAATTATTAAATGGCGGAGCAGGCTCAAGGGGCCAAATGGCCTACTCCTGCTCCTATTTCTTATCCTGGTTCATGTGTAGAAAACGCAACATTAGACTTCCCCTACAAGTGAATCAAAATTAAATGCCATGTATATTTTTGACCCTCAGCAATTTTCTCCATTCCCCTCCCCTCCTCTCCTCCCTGAAAGCATTGATTCTTTGTTTGGGGTGCATTCTAGTACATTCAAGTGGCCTTTGTTAAAGTAAGTGTTGGCAAGCTGTTCAGTCACAGGCAACATTGATGTTGTCTGCAAACATATTTCCAACAGAAATGTAACATTTAAAAAAAAAATATTGACATCATCATTTTGCATTTGTATTGGCCTGGAAATTTGGGTCGTTTTAAGCTCCTCGGGGGATGCTAATGGGGCACAAATAACTTTTCGCCTGGGCACGGCGACGCTAGCAACTCCCACTAAATTCCGCAGGAGTTTAGCGGCAGCGGTAACCCATAGCGCCCCGCTCCACTGCGCCGGTCATCACCATGCACAGCGTCCCGGAAGAGAAATTGGGGAGCGTCCCACTCAATGCCAGCGACAGCTTCAGGGGACTTGAAACGGGCTGCAGGCCATTTGTGGGGCAATACTTAAAAGGGAGATGGCGGCCATTTAAAAAAAAAAACTGACTTCTATGCCCCATTGACGCTTCGATCTCTGGGTCCATGCACCCCATCTCCCCGGAAGTCCACGGAGGCCCGTTTCTTCACTGCAGTGTTTGCAACTTGGGCCCTTCCCTTTAATAAAGGGAAGATCCCAACCAAGTGCCCGACCAAGTGCGTAGCACTGCGTCCCGCTCCAGATCCGTATGCCACACTACCGAGCCCGTTACTTTGCGTTCCACTTCCTTTCGGGGGCGGTAACCTGAATTTTTCGAGCAGGATGGGACTTCCGCGCCTGATGTAAAATGTGCCGCCTCCCGGATGTTACCGCCTCTAAACAGGTACAACAGAATTTCACTCCCATAGTATCTTTCATGTAAAAAAAATTTTTTCGAAACAGCGAATTTTCCGAACCACAGGAAGTCACACCGAGCCTAGACCTGTCGACAGCGCCCGGGCTCCTGTGTGTGTGTGTATGAGCGCATGCTGGCACCCTGTGGGCAGCTCCCTCAGCACCCGCGCACACACTCACTGACTGACAGCCGCTCCCAGCCAATCGCCACATGCACACCACAGCAGCAACTGAGCCCGCTTTCTGAAACGGCGTTTAAAGTTACAGACCCACGGCACTGCCCCCCGGTCAGCACCTTGCACTCTGATTGCACAAATAACACATTGCAACACTCACTGAGATGGCACAGATAACTTCAGACTGCAAAACTCACTGAGATTGCATTTCAAACTCTCAGGCTGCGAAACTCTAGCCTTGCGCTCTCTCCCTCTCTGTAGAAATCTCCCAGCTAAATTTATTAATTAACTCGCTGGTTTTTTTTTTATAGACCCAACTAATGCCGAACCACAGATGTTTCTGGACCAAAGAGATCCAACCTGTATTTCTAAAGATTAGCCTAAACAGCTGAAGGCATAGCTGTCAGTGGTGGGCAAAGGGAGGGTGATGCACAAGAGGCCAGAATCGGAGGAACTGAGAGTTTGTAGCAGGGTTGTAGGGCTGCAGGAGATTACAGAAATAGGCAAGATTTAAATATGAGGGTGAGCAATTTAAATTTGAGGCTTGGGTAAGCAGGAGCCAATGTAGGTCAGTGCGGATTGGAGTAATGGATGAGCAGGACTTGGTGTGGGATAGGATACAACCATCAGAGTTTTGGATAGGCTGCAGTTTAGTGTCCAGGCCAGTCAGGATAACATTGTGGAGGTGACAAATGCATGGCTGAAAGTTTCAGCAGCAAATGTTTCAACTATTTATTGAAGATTTTACTGTAGCATGCATTACTGTGTTCATTTGCTTTTTGAATCATCTATATCCAATATTTCTGAGTTTAAATTCAGACCAAGACAATTAGTTCTCTAAAGATGAATTCACAAAATAACCCAATAAAACCTGGAATGATGCACAAGGCCATGTTCTTGTTTTAGTAAATGCATGGACACTTGTACAGCTGACAACATGAAGAAAAAAACCATGAGACACACTGTCACATTTAGCTAACAATATTAGAGATCTGGAATGCACTGAACTCCATTTTGCTGTCAGGGTGACAAATCCCAGCATCAAACTATTAGCATAAGAAAATTGTAAGAATAACTTAAAAAGCAGTAAAAGAAGAATTCAACATTCTTAACTCTCAGCAAAGAAAGACTAAAATATTTATATTTAATTATGCAAGTAAATAAATGTTAGTGATTCATCAAAAAAACATCCACTAATTGAATGCAGCCAATCATTCACCAGGATTTGTGCTGGAGGTGGGAATTTCCAGCTAATTCAAGTAATAGTTCACACTTCTTGTTTAATTTGATCTCTCTCCCTTATTTCAACGTAAAACATGTAGGAACATTCATTGAAATCTTAGTCAATAGCAAAATATAAGAACTTTTATTCATACTTTAGCGAAATGATAACATTTAGATGTTACAGAAGCAAGAATATTAATTTTATCTTTATTTTGAGTTGCTACTGATCTACGGCACAGAATAATTTTGCTGTTTAACAGATTGTTTTACTTTTTGATTATCATTGTGAAATTCTAATCTCCATGTCATTGCTCTACACCACATGAGAACAATTCGAGGATGAGTCATTTATTTATTACATAGGGTATTCAATTTTGCTGGGAAGTTTGTCTGGTGTGGTGCCACATTTTTTTAATACAACTACAATGATTACAACATATGGAAGACTCGTTCATTTTGTGTTTGCTGAAAATGACATTAAGAAAAACTGCACATTTAGATGTTAGATCATCAATTTTGCACCTCTGACATTTGATATTTTTTTGCATCCCTGACATCAAACAACTATTGTTCTTCATTACCTTCTTACTCGCACCGAAAGCTGATTCCCACCGGCTGCAGATAAATTAATGACAAAATGAGAGGAGAAAAGTGTCTTGTATAACCTGTAGAAAATGGATCACATCATTGCAGATGTGTACAGTATAAAGGTTTTGTTTTGAGTCTGTATGTGCACAAGTGGTTTTGCTTGAGTTCACATCCACATCCTTAATTTTTCCATTTGTCATTTGTTTAATTTCTTGAATGAGAGAGGCCATATAATTCCTGAGCACAGAAAATATTACTGAGTTATTCAATTGTTTTTCATCAGTGAAACAAGACTGATTGCACTGTTAAATGGCGCAATTATGTGAATGCTGCCTTTATTTTTTTTGTCCAATAGTCTGCCCTTCATTCCTTAAGGTACTCATTCCTGCTTGGAGTTTCAGAGACACCAGCAGCCCAAATGGGCATTCTTCATAGATGACAAGTGTCAGCAGTGGAATTTTTTGACTGCAAAACTTGGTGTAGCCTTTATTTTTAGATTTTATTTTTAAAATGGGATTAAATTAGCATCTTAATATTGTACAGAATACTAAGATTACTAAGGGGCGAGGGGGTGGGGGGTGGGGGGCGGGCGGGTGGCGGTGGATTGCCGGGTCAGGCCAGCGATTGCGGGAGTCGGCAGTGAGGAAGAACTTCAATTTGTTTCATGTCGGAGTTCTGCGCATGCGCCACCCGGTGGCCGGGAATGATTCCGGACAAGGCGTGTTTCTGGATAAGGGAGGTTCAACCTGTACTAGTTTTTCATTCTTCTTTTTATCTTGTGTATCTTTTTCACTGGACGGAATGCTTGCTTTCATTCCCCTGAATGTTTCGCATTGTCTTACAACTGACTCTCCAAACAAAAAATGTTTTCTGTCAAAACCCTTTCAATTTCTAAACCCAAGTACTGTTAACTTTCCATATTTGCAATGTCATGACTTTTTCATGTGGATTTCAGTTGTTTAAGTACTGCTTTACTAATGGCTGTGCACATGTGGAATAAAATAAATGTGAAAGCAAACAAATAAAAAATAATTTAAAAACTGATATTGACGATTAGGCATTTTTTGTAGTTGAGAGGATAAAGTCGGCTGATATATTGCAGACTCCGTGAACATAATGCTTAAAACAATGAAGATTGCTCATCTAAAACAAACTCTCAAGATCAGTTGGAAGGATTTATACTCCGCTGTAAACACTGCCGATCTTTCTCGGCTGACCTGCAGCCCACGGTGGCACTTCACTGATGTTCCCCACAGGTACACATTGACCCCGCTGCTCCTAGAGTTGATGTCTCCGCCTGAAATGAGCCATTACATTAAAAACTTACTGGGTGTTGCTGACCACCCTAGGGTTGGCGTGACCTCCCGTCGTCCGGCAAATCCTCTTATTTGGCACAGGCCAGGTCCCGAGGTGCCGGATAAGAGAGGTTCAACCTGTATTAGGTGTTTCAGTTTTGCAGCTATTAGATTAACATGCTAGAAATTTAAGGAGATCTTCTGATGGAAGTTCAAATATACTTCTGATATATATTACCAACAACTTAAAAGTTTAAAATTTACCAATGCGATTTTAACGCTGCTCGATCAGCAGAAAGCTGGCGGGTGGGCATTTAAAGTTGCCCTGGCTCTTATCTGTCCGAAAGCCGTCAAGATCGCAACATCTGCAATATTAATCTGCTCTCCTGAGCAGGCAGCAAGGACACACGCCCAGAGCCAACAGGGTCTTTCTTTACATATGCATGTTGCGGCCCGATGACATTGATTTTAATGTTATTTTAACTCAAGCCTGAACGGGGAATCCACCTGGAGTTAAAATCAGGGAAATCCCTCAAGTAAATATTCAAGAAAAAAATGTAACTCAATGTCTTGGTCTTATTTAGATCAATATTATTCAAAATATCCATTGTTTTTAATTTTCTTTTAAAAAGGACAGCAGTCTGACCAACGGCATCACGGTTGCTGCAGAAGAGACTATGGGTTCTACATCAGCAGTGGGACATCAGACTCTGGTACTTATGGACCCAGATGGGGAAAATGGAGAGCTTGTGTACAATGATACTACAAACCTAATTACAGATCAGGTAAAATTCTAATGCATTTACTTCATGTTTATCATAACTTTATAGTGTGGTTTACCAAATGGGCCAAATTTTCAGTTGGATTGTTGAAGATGGTGTTCAAATTTATTTTGAGGTTTTCCTAATGTCTCAATGAGTAGATGAGCCATTTAAACCAGGAAATTTCCAGGTTTGGTCTCTAGTTTGCTGTGTACGCTGGTTTCAGCTGATATTCAAGTTGCCAAGCCTTCTGGTTTGCCTGGGAATTTCCTGGAATGGGACATGGATCTTCCAGGCTTTAAATTTCCTGCTGCAACAGCACCACCCCGCACTCCATGGCATCAGCCCCCCTCCTCCAAAGAACAGCCTTCGGCTTGGTGACATAATCAAACCCCCCTCCCGACACTGCCGCAGAGAGCTGGGACCGACTGCTCTGCTGGAAACAATGGGAGTCGTGAGGGTGGGGAGGGGGCGGTGGCTGAGAGAAAGAGGGTGTCAGGGGATGGGGAGAGGATGAGACTTCCCATTCAGTGGCTGCTATCTTTATGTGGAATAATCTGCATGGTAGAATAAGTCCTTTTAGAGGTGACTTTGTAGCGTAAGAGTCAGCAGAGCCAGAAAAGCTAGTTCAGTAAATTTGGGGAACAAAAAGACTCGTCATCTGCTCTAAAAGCAGATGGTTAGCAAATATGCATGAACAATATTGTATTTAAAATGCCGCTGTACTGGTCTCTTTCTCTTGCGTCACTAAAACCCATGTTAGCAGTCCTGACCTTTTGTAAGTCAGGGACCCAGTGTGCTACCCTCAGAATTGCCCTGCTTTTGAGTTAGGCAGCTAAGCTGCAATAAATATCATTACAGTGATGCTTATAATTTTGAAAATTGTAGAGTGGTGGTTACTTGTTAATTATTTCTTGCCACAGCAATAACTTTGAATTTATGGAAATTTCTGCAAATTCTAGGTGGGAAAGGATTGAGGGAAATTGGCTTGCTTCTGCCATCATTTCTTTAAGAAATGCGTTTGGATCCTTCTGTCTTTGAAGTAATGGCTCTGAGCACTTTTCTGGAACAATTCCACCAATAAGAGAGGGATAATCAGTCACCTTCTGATGTAAGGCTTTGACATTCACTCACTGCCTGATTTAAAACCACAATGAGTCAGCATGGACATTATTTGAGGCAGATAATATTTCATTGTGCTGTGAGAAGACCTGGATTAAATGGAGTCTGATATTGCAGCAGTCTAGACTGCTGCTGCATTTCCTGTAGGTTATGGCTATTTTAATGCGTAGACTAAAATGATGCAATGTTATTACGCTTTGCTCAAATGCACCACTCCTACAGAACAGTCCAAATCCCTTTTAAAGCAACCCTCGCACCACTGTCAACATTCAGATAAAGTGCAATAATTTTTAAGTAACCATGAAAAATATCATGAATTATTTTCCAATAGTAAACTGGATAGCTGTACAAGTTTGTGATCTTGAATTAATTTTTATTTTCTTTATAATTCTCCTCTTAGCCCGCCCCCCTCGCACCTTCCCCCATTTTTTCCACCCTTCATTTTTGGTCACCGTGTCAGACACTATTTACTAATAAGATGGGCATACATGACCTGCCCCAATCCCTCACTCTGTGGGGTAGTGATAAGCCTCTATTTCATGCCTCTCCCTACAGCATGGCTGAAATCAGGAACTCTGTGATTATTCAGAGATGCACAGCTGCATCCTACTATTTGCAGACCACCAAGCCTATGGCCTCAATATTAAATATCCACAATGGGCGGGAGAGGGTTGGGGGTTAAAAAAACATTTAAACTGGGATAGCACACCCCCAATCTGGCGTCTGGTAGCATTCCATGCGAGTGTTGCGCTTGGACCATTTATTAACCTATTTAAATCAGGCTCCACCGTGCAATTGAGAACCTGATTTAAATTTAACCGTTGCCAGTCAGGATTCCCAGCGCTCGGGAAACCTGGCAGCAATGGGAGACAGGAGCTAGAAGGCTCAAGAAGGTAAATGCCTCTTTCGGCACTCCTTATGGAGCAGGAGTGTTCCCCCTGGAAGCTTTCGGCCACCCCTCTGCTGATCGCGTTCTCTCTCTCTCTTTCTCTCTTTCTCTCTTTCCCCCCCCCCCCCCCCCCCCACCAACACTGCAAAATCTCGTTCCCTCTTCCCCAATTGCCGCATTTCCCATTCTACCTTCAACTGAGCCTCGATATCTTGCTCCATACCCCTCAAAGGTTCCCAGTTGCCTCCTCCTACCGCTGGTGTTCATGGCTGCTGGGCAGAAAAAATATATAATCAGATCCTGCTGTTAAATTCGGCAGGACCTCCGGGTCCCCAGCTTTGCCAGGGTTTCACCCCGCTACAGAGCTCCCTCGCACCCTCCTCGCTTCCTGAATTCTAATAGCTTTTTATTCGTTCCTGGGATAAGAACATAAGAACATAAGAAATAGGAGCAGGAGAGGACCATATGGCCACTCGAACCTGCTCTGCCATTTAATACGGCCATGGCTGATCATGACTCGGGTCCACTTCCCTGTCCGCTCCCCATAACTCCTTATTCCCTTATCGGTTAAGAAACTGTCTATCTCTGTCTTAAATTTATTCAATGACCCAACTTCCATAGCTCTCTGAGGCAGTGAATTCCACAGATTTACAACCCTCCTAGAGAAGAAATTCCTCCTCATCTCAGTTTTAAATGGGCGGCCCCTTATTCTAAGATTATGCCCCCTAGTTCTAGTCTCCCCCATCAGTGGAAATATTCTCTTTGCATCCACCTTGTCAAGCCCCCTTATAATCTTGTACGTTTCGATAAGACCACCTCTCATTCTTCTGAATTCCAATAAGTAGAGGCCCAGCCTACTCAACCTTTCCTCATAGGTCAACCCCCTCATCTCCGGAATCAACCTAGTGAACCTTCTCTGAACTGCCTCCAAAGCAAATATATCCTTTCGTAAATATGGAAACCAAAACTGTACGCAGTATTCCAGGTGTGGCCTCACCAATACCTTGTATAACTGTAGCAAGACTTCTCTGCTTTTATACTCCATCCCCTTTGCAATAAAAGCCAATATTCCATTGGCCTTCCTGATCACCTGTTGTACCTGGATACTAACCTTTTGTGTTTCATGCACAAGTACCCCCAGGTCCTGCTGTACTGTGGCACTTTGCAATTTTTCTCCATTTAAATAATAACTTGCTCTTCAATTTTTTTCTGCCAAAGTACATAACCTCACACTTTCTAACATTATACACGCCATCTGCTAAATTTTGCCCACTCACTTAGCCCATCTATGTCCTTTTGCAGGTTTTTTGTGTCCTCCTCACACTGCTTTTTCTCCCATCTTTGTATCATCAGCAAACTTGGCTATGTTACACTCAGTCCCTTCATCCAGGTCGTTAATATAGATTGTAAATAGTTGGGGTCCCAGCACCCCACTAATTACATTGCCAACCTGAGAATGAACCATTTATCCCGATTATGTTTTCTGTTAGTTAGCCAATCCTCTATCCATGCTAATATATATTAACCCCAACCTCGTGAACTTTAATCTTGTGCAGTAACCTTTTATGTGGCACCTTGTCAAATGCCTTCTGGAAGTCCAAATGCACCACATCCACTGGTTCCCCTTTATCCACCCTGTTCATTACATCCTCAAAGAATTGCAGTAAATTTGTCAAACATGACTTCCCTTTCATAAATCCATGCTGACTCTTCCATGACTGAATTATGCTTTTCCAAATGTCCTGCTACTGCTTCTTTAATAATGGACTCCAAAATTTTCCCAACCACAGATGTTATGCTAACGGGTCTATAGTTTCCTGCTTTTTGTCTGCCTCCTTTTTTAAATAGGGACGTTACATTTGCAGTTTTCTAATCTGCTGGGACCTCCCCAGAATCCAGGGAATTTTGGTAAATTACAACCCTGTGGGTCGCTGGCAAGGCCAGCATTTATTGCCCTTTAGAAGGTGGTAGTGAGCCGCCGACTTGAGCCGCTGCATTCTGTGTGGTGAAGTTACTCCCACAGTGTTGTTGGGGAGGGAGTTCCAGGAATTTGACCCAACGACAATGAAGTAACGGCGACCTTTTAAGTCATGATGTTGTGTAACTTCGAAGGGAACTTGCAGGTGATGGTATTCCCATGTGCCTGCTGCCCTTGTCTATCTAGGTGGTGTGGCGTATCCTGGAACTCCCTCCCTAACAGCACTATGGAAGTATCTTCACCACACATACTACAGCAATTCAAGAAGGTTGGTCACCACTACTTTCTCACGGGCAATTAGGGTTGTGCAATAAATGCTGGCCTTGCCAACGTAGCTCACATCCCAGGAATGAATAATTTAAAAAATTAACAGGGTCTTTGAGCCGTGAAATAGCAGCCCATCTTTCTGCATGAAAGTTTAATTTGTTTTTACAGCAAATTTACTTTGAAGCTCACTGGTAGGTTGGCGGTGAGCACTGGTTTTTGCGAGGCTAACGGTGGAGTGGCGCAAATCGTAAAGAAATTTGTAGCGATTTTCAACTTACCGTAGCTCTTCCTCGACACAAATTGCTGTTTTTTTTAATCATTAATGATGGCGTGCACCGTGAACTTGCCGTTATTTTTGCAGCAAATTCTGAAAAATGCTTGTCACTAAAATACCTGTGTCTGCTGCTCTGTTTTTTAAATGCTTAAGTGAGACCCAACTTAATAGCCCCTTTAATTATAATCATCTTTATTTTACTTTTGAAATGTTTGTATATCTGGTCATGATTATATAATATGGTAGTACAGGTTGGAACTCTCTTATCCGGGATTCCCTTATCCGGCACCACCACTCATCCGGCATGATTCCGGCGGCCAGGAGCGCTTACGCAAAACACAGCCAACCTCCACTCCGACTTTGGGCCCGCGCCGACACCCGGCCCATGCCGCATGCCGACACCCATTGGGGCTGCACCGACACTTCGGGCCTGCCCAGGGCGCCAACCTCCCCCTGCCCCGCGCCCCCCGGCCTCAGGCGGCTAACCTCCCCATATCGGGCAAAATCTTTTATTCGGCACAGGCCAGATCCCGAGGGTGCCAGATAAGATTGTCAGTAAATGATTGATCTGAGAACTATACCTCCATTTCTTGCATACTTCACAATCAAAGGGATATCAGCATTTTGTATCTGATACCCTGAAGGCAGGCCTCCCTGAATTAGTCTGTAGAACAGAGATTACAACTTTTTATCTTGAATATACTAATCTGGGATAGAGAGGAGCAAGTATTTGCATACTAACTTCTGCTGATTGGTAGCTAATTGGTGTTCGACCAAAATTTGTATTGGAGTGGTCCTTTGATAAAGTCACAAAATCCAAGATTACAACTTTCTTCCAGGCCTTCATATTATGTGCTTTATACAGATTAGACATAAGTATATATTACTATCTGAATCTTTCAGAGTGATGAAACTTTGGATCAGAATCTGCTAATAGAAAAACAACTATTAGAACTACACCAGCAGAATCAGCAGCTTCGGGTAGAGAAAGCAGAAACTGAGCGCAGGCTGCACATAGAAATCCAACAACTAAAGGACCAGGTATGTAACACAACAACCACCAGTGAGTGCTAACCTATTTCTAGTATGACATGTTTTAGAAATTTTGGCAATGTTCACAGACTGGAGCAAATCTTACTGACTTTATTTAACTGTCAAAGGGACAGTTTCTGTAAATACCTGCACAAGTTACTTTATTTATGATATGTCTAAGAAGAAAGATGACAAATTTTGGAAATCAGAAACTGAAAGTAATGGAAACGCATAACAAATTAGTCAGCAGTACTGCAGGCATTATGCAGACTGAGAACAGAAGAATTGTGAACTGACTTGATTTCCTATTGGGCTCAAAATTGGCCCATGCCAATTTTTGGCAAACTCACCTGAGTTGTGCAGCTTTTCTACGTTTCCAAGCGCGCCGAATAAAGACGTCCCGACTTTGGCCGCTGACCGGCCTCTCCCAGGTCTTCGCGCAGCGTGGCCAGTCGCATCGGGGGCGGAGCCAGCGTCCCGCGCTGAAAACAGTGCTGGGACGTCTGCACATGCGCGTTGGAGTGTGCGTGCATGCGCAGTAACTCCTGGCCCCCAGCATATCTATGTGCGTCCCATCCCTATCCCAGGCCGAGTGGTCAAATATTAAACCGACCCAACTCTCCTGCCTCGTCATGGGCTTTTACCCTTATGATATCGAAGTCACCCTCCTGAGAAATCCCAAGCCGATCATGGACACGGAATCCAGTGGCATCCTGCCCAGCGACGATGACACTTACCAGCTGACGAGATGGGCTGAGATAGAGTCCGAGGATGGAGCCACCTATTCCTGTCAGTATGAGCAGAGTGACAACACAGGAGTGAAGAACCGAGACTAGGAAGGGACGTTCCGAGTGACTCCAGGATCTCTAAAGGGAACAAATCTTGGTTTGATTGTTGGAATTGTGATTGCTGCCATTGCCCTGATTGCTCTGGTCATCGGTGGTGGTATGTAGAAGAAGAGAGGAGGAGAGAAGAAATCTGGTTACAGCCCAGCAAACCCTGCTGAAAAAGGAGAATCATCCTCGAACTTATCAGCCCCGGCCTGAGGCTGATCCCGAAGTGAAGATCCCTGGGAGTGGAATCTGGACTTGCTGCATCGCTGGGAGGATTCATTCAGCAGCAATCCCCATTCTGGATCTTCATTTGGTTTGATTGATTGTCATTGGCTGCTGTCAGTGTTTATAGTAATCTGTAATGTTCCCGGGCTGAAGCAGAAGGTAGGGTAGGACTTTTTTTTTTTTATTTGGATATTTTTGTCTCTTTACTACTTTTATTTTTGTAGTTTAAGCTTCCATGAATGCTTCTGTTGTATAGTAAATTAACTTTGCGAAGTTTTATAGTAAATTAACTTTGCGAAGTTTGTCATATGATGTCCTGTATAGCTGTTTGATCCTATTCACATTCTTTAGTCAAGTCATTAAGTTCTGCTGGCCTCCGATGTACCTGCCTGCACTGATTTCTTAATTCTCCACAAGGATTTTCACAAGTAACCATATACGCTGGCCTAAGTTAGCTTGGAGTAACTATTAGCTGGCCAAAGTGACCTAAATGACCAAAATGGGCGTAGGTGGCTGGTAACGCTCCCTTTTGGGGAAAAAAAAAATGAAACTAAAAAAATCCTAACTAACTCACTTACACTGGTGCAAATTGAATGTGCAAAATGTGGATTTTTAAGATACTCCAGAAAAATCAAGTTGCTCCAAAAAAAACCCGGCAACTTCTGGCCAATTTTGAGCCCATTGAGTGGCCAATTATTACAAACAAAGTCAAACACATCAAATTGGCAGTATTGATTTTGTTAGTAGGTCATTAATGACAAAAACAAACAGGCATTCTCTCATTTTCATTTGTGATTTCAGCCTGTATTTTTCTTTTCTCTGTTCTTCCTATACTAGCTTCAGTAGCAATGCCAATAAGTTAATAGTTAAACAAAAATGGATCGATGTGCCTTGAATTAGTTTCCAATTCACTCCTTGTGTGCAAAATGATTTGTGTAACTTGCTGAAAAACTGTTCATGTAAATTGCTTTAGATTGCAGGTCTTATGGAGGCCAATTGGCAAATGGCAGAAGAACTAAAGCAATATAAATGTTCCGAAGATATTGAGAACAAAATAAGTCAAATGGTGATTATGAAATATTTAATCTTTTTTGTGTTTGTATTTTATATGTATATAAATAGTGTGGCCCGGAAGTTACGTTGAGAATAACAGTGACGCTATCGGACTAATAAAGGACGGCAACTTCTGGAGTTCGCACATGTGCGGATAAACACGGAAATCCAGAAGTTGCAGTCAGAGATATCCTGTTCCTCCACAGGGTGCGCTGTTGTAATCTTCATTGTTGTAAGACTCAATGCTGAAATGAATGAAATGACGCGAACTTGCTGTACTTGTCCAAAAGTTCTGCACTAATAGTGGCTGAAAAAGTTAGGGCTGGAGCAATCGGGTAAGTGAGCTTTTAATGGCATGATAAGTGATAATTACTGCTGAACAACCTCCCTGTGAAATCTCCTTCCCTGGGAAGAAAATTAGTTTTGGAGATTTTTTTTTAACTTTGAAACTTTTTCTGTCTCTTTTATCTCTCTCTCTTAATTCCATCTGTAATTCCCAATCTTTATTTTGGTTTTGCACATCATTTAAATCTAATTTATATTTTCTGGTTTATACTTCCTAATTTGGACTCTGCATGTCTCTGTGGAATCTTCAATCTGTTGCTGCTGCTGATCTCAGACCAATATCTGTGGAATGTAATCTGCAGTTGACACACCAGAGTTTTATTACCCGTTCTGGGTCATATATAGGTCAGCCAAAAGAATTTCTGTAGAAGTGAAACCTTAGGCTATTAGATATTGGCCCCGATTTCGCCCTCCGCTGCAAAGGAACAGTGCTCACTGTTCACCTCTCTGACAGCTGCCCACTGTCCTTTTGCAGGATTGTCAGCAGAGATGTCCTCTAATCTAGCGTCTTTTCCAGCACGACACCCTCTACAGGGGATCCATGGCGTCTGTGAGCTAGACGAGCAACAGCGAGGCTCTTTAAACAATCAGATTGAAGAATCCACTCTGAGACATGCAACAGTCCAAATTAGGAAGCATAAAACAGGAAATAATTTTAAATGTTAGATATTGGCTCGGATTTTGCGATAAGAATAATGGTAAGGCTATCAGCGCTCGCCGTTATTAAGGAGCAAATCGGACAGCAACTTCCAGCATCCACACATGCACAGTTAATTGGGGAAATCAGGAATTTGCCTGCTCCTCCCCAAGCTGTGTTGTACCTCGCTGAGGGACTTCAAATACATGAAGGGCATGAAGCTGCAGTACTTACCACTCGATACCCACTGAACATGCCAGAAATAATAAGGGCGTGTCCATTCAAGTGTTAGTGATTTTTGATGGCATGATAAAAAGGTTTCTGACCCCCAAGTCCAATTAAAGGTCTTGGAACAGTTCAGTCCATCCACGAGGAGAGGTTCAAGGTGGCATTGTTGCACATTATGTATGGTATGTCCAAAAGTCTAGCCAACTACTGTAGACCTTAGGGATACAATGTTCCTGTCAGCTAATACTCATTTAACTTGATAATAGCACCCAAAATATACAAAAATGACTTTTTTGTTTAATTATAGCATCTTCATGTATGCCTTTAGGAAATTGACTCATCAATATTCCCCTCCAAACTATGAATATTCTAGGAAAACTCTTAATTCCTTATGAATTGAGCAATATATAGCAAGCATCAGATATGTCCTTCAGCAGTGATTTATTTCTAGATATCTCCAGGTATTGAGTTCTTGACATTGTGTCACTCCCTGACCATAAGGCATAATGTTCCATCCTCTCTGGTTCAGAGTTTAAGCATAACACTATTCTTAGGTCTTGGGGATGATTGATCCAGTCATCTTCTTGGTAACAACACCATTGCAGCTGAACTTTCTACTGAGTTTCTGAAGCAGTCTGTATAATCCCAGTAAATTGTGAATTATGCATTAATTATGTCTCTAAAGCCAAATGGTCTTTGTGTCTCTAAAGCCAAATGGTTTGATTGAATTGCCCCTGCAAATTCTGCATCATCTCTTATTCTAGCAATGGGTATTTCCATCATCAGCTGAGGCACCCATCTTCAGGGGATCTTTTACCAGGAGAAACTATTTCCACTGGTAGGAAGATCAATAAGCAGGGACACACATTTAAGATAATTGGCAAAAGAACCAGAGGGGAGATGAGAATTATTTTTACGCTGCAAGTTATGATCTGGAATGTGCTGCCTGAAGGGGGAAAGGGTGGTGAAAGCAGATTTAATAGTAACTTTAAAAAGCAATTCGATATATACTTGAAAGGAAAAACATTTGCAGGGATATAGGGAAAGAGCAGGGGCGTGGGACTAATTGAATAGCCCTTTCAAAGAGTTGGCACAGGCATAATGGGCTGAGTGGCCTCCTTCTGTGCTATATGATTCAATGTATGGTCCTAATTGCAGATATTTGCCACAGAACTTATCTAGAACTACAAGTAATGTAGTTGACCCTGTTCGGGAAATTGGTCCACAAGCAATCAGAGCCTTTGGTCCATCGCACAACAGCGATGTGCTGCTTAAACTGGTCCATTTCTGCTCATTGCAGAGACACCATATTTATCTTGCATTCTGTTGGCAGAACTTCAGCATTCTGTAGGCTCAGGAAATCGCAGATAAAATATTAGTGTGCGCCTGAGCAGAGCCCCATGAATGGACCTTTCTTCTCAAAATACCATCTGAGTTCAAAACATTTGAGTGATGCCTCCGGCAGTTTGTCTCCAAAGAAAATGTTTGCATTTCCTTGTATTCTGAGAATTGTCTACAGTTACAGCCCTTGCTTAGTCAAAGTCTTATCACCTCATCTCTTAAGGTTCCGCTGAATTTTATTGCATCTTACTGCCCTCTCTAGGGAAGTTAAGTGGGAGAATATTCCCTAGAATTTAGAAGAAAGAGGGGTTATCTCATTGAAACATGTAAAATTCTTACAGGCTTGACCAGGTAGATGCTAGGAAGATGTTTCCTCTGGCTGGGGAGTCTAGAACTAGGGGTCACAGTCTCAGGATAAGGGGGTCAGCCATTTAGGACTGAGATAAGAAATTTCTTCACTTAGTTGTGAATCTTTGGAATTCTCTACCCCAGAGTGCTGTGAATGCTCAGTTATTGAGTATATTCAAAACAGAGATTGATAGAATTTTGGATATGAAGGAAATCGGGGGATATGGGGATAGTGTAGGAAGGTGGAGTTAGGGTAGAAGATAGATCAGCCATGATCTTATTGTATTGCAGAGCAGGCTCAAAAGGCCTAATCCTGCTCCTATTTCTTATGTTCTTGTGTAACACCTGACCGTATTCAAGTTTGAGATTCATCTGAAAGCTTTGAAAAGTTCCTTGCTTTGAAAACTATTCTACTTCTAGCTCTTATTATTGCAAAACCAGCTAGCTTCGTGACCTGGTAGTTCACCTGTTCCATAGTGTTTGGCACCTGGATGGGGCAGTCCTAAGACCACATTCAAAGGTATTGCTTAAAATATTTTCAGTTTCATTAGTTTTAGTTAAGTTTTACCCAGCATCGCATGCTTTGTTCATGAAGAGAAAGTATTTTATTGGTTTGAGCCATGGCTTTTTATAGTACCAGAACCAAGGATATCGTTTGTCTTAGCAGTGTTGCTCTCAATTGGTAACAAAATGCTTGGTAAACCCATTAGCAAGCATTGTACCATTTAGATGTTTCATTGTGTTATACTTTAGCTTTTAGAGATTGATCACAAAAAGTAAAGACTCGTTCTGCTAGTGTTGTCGCCAGCTTATAGACCAATGTGAGAATGTTTTCAGTTGACTCTATGCAAGATAGATGTAACCTGCATGCATTTGTGAAGCATATTTGTCTTTACTAACAAACTAAGATATTACAATTGTTTGATCCCTTCTGTACTCCAAGCTGGTCTCAAATTTAAGGTATAATTCATTTACGTTTGGAGGATGAACAAGTAAGGAAGAGTGTTAAATTATCTATTACAAAAGCAAGATACTGTGGATGCTGGAATCTGAAATAAAAACAGAAAATACTGGAAATCTCAACAGGTCAGGCAGTATCTGTGGAGAAAGAAACATAGTTAATGTTTCAGGTCGAAGACCCTTTGTCAGAAATTATCTATTTTTGATGTTGCCTTCCTCATGTAGTTCATTTTCAAAATACAAAGCTTTGCATTTTTCTCTCTGACCTAGAGTGCCTCTTGTCTACTGTGAGGATAAGAAATCTTAAAGGGACAGTGTCCCAATGGAAAATGGCCTATTTGCTTGGATTGCATACCTTAAGTGTAGTCTTCCTCTTTTAAAGAATGGGGTACACACTATCTCTAGGGTAAATAATCTAAAATTTATGATTCCCAAACCTGATTTCAGAAAATTAGATTGTGCTTGCATGTAATACATTTTGTGGTAGATCAAAGCAGAGAAATCAACCAGATTGCTCTGTTCTGAATCATGAAAAATCTAACAAATATTGACGGCAAAGATGGGCTACTGTAATGGAACATCTAACCGTGCTTTGTGTACAGCAAGTGTTTCATTGGAATGTCATCATGAATTTACAAAGTATGTCAACATGAGTGGTTGGAGTGCCCCATAATGGTGGAATTTATTATACATTTCATAGCAACTTAAATTATCTACTTAGTAACATTTTGGAGCCAGAATGTCAAGATCCGCTATTAGCCCACTTTTTTTAGTATGCATCTTAGTAATATTATTCTTACCTCTTTCTTCCCCCTCACCCCGCCTCCCAACAAAAAGTCACAACTCGAAAATAAGCTTGTATCCTAAGACAATAATCTGTCCAGTTTCCTTTGGAAGAATTTGACAAACTTAACCCTTAAAGTATATACAACATCAGATTCTGGGTCAAGACAGTCCTATATGTATGACTCCAACCACTAGAGAGTTTACAAAAAACTCAAACTTTTGATTTATATTCGTGATTATGTTCAGGAATTTTCTGCTGCCAGTTGTGTTCTTCCCTTACTTTTGAATCCTAAACTTTGTGAATTTGGTTATTCTAGTTTAGCTTTTTCTTAACTGGTTACTCATTTTGCTGTCACTCCTCCATTCTTCTACTTGAAACAGCATCTCTAATTTCAAATCAGTCTCTAATTGGCTAATATCTGCAAAACCTACTTATCAGGTGAGTGAACGTTGTAATTTAACTTCAATGAATCATTGGATTGACCAGATCACACATTGACACAAAAAATAGCCAGCATTTAGCATCGCAAATCAGCCCAAGCACCCAGTGAGTTAGCTCATTGCTGTCGACTTCTGAATGCCAGAGTCATCTCATCAGTGATGTTCAAGCATTTCTCCCCTTTTCTCTACCCCTCCCTTTCTACTTCTGCTTATACCGCAAATCATTCTCCAACCAGGAATCAACTTACTCTCCAGCCTCTGCAATATTCGTTTTGAGTAACCCTTAGGAGGTGCACCAGAGATTTGAATGATTCACAGTGATGGCATAAGTCACATCTTTTTTGAACAGATAAAACACGCTATGTCTGCACAAGACGGGGATATTAATTATGAAAAGTGGAATAACATTTGAAGTCATGAACAGTTTTACTATCTTATAAGTCTCTCCTAGGTATTCATTATTGAAATGTAATTTTGCTTTGACTGTATACTTTGCTATCAGTTTAAAAAAAAAATCATTTTTGGATAGGTGCACACTAAAACTTCTAATAATGGACAGAATCACCACATGATTGCATATTTTTTTAATTACAAAAACCCGAATGAGATTAAAGGCTTCAATTATTTGAGACATTAAATGTTGTAATACGAGGTGACTGGTTTATAGAATACACTGAGCAATTCATGTATCAAAAAATGTGCTAGAAGTAATTTATTATTTCATTTTCAGATTGAACAGATGGAGATGCAGCATAGGGAACTCTTACAGAGGCAGGTGGAACTGCTACGAAAGGAGTACAACAAGTTAAATCATCATGCTAATGGTAGCTCTGATTCTATTCGGGACTCTACAGATGATTGCACGAATGGAACTGAGTGTACAACCAAACGAGCATTAGTAGGCATTACGACTTTGTCTCCCAGGAGTCGCAGCATTAGACTGACCCTACCCACTAGTATAGTGACATCAGCACATGAAATCATGACTTCTGAGCATGAGATTATGACGACAACACAAGATGTGATTGCGACATCTGAAATGGACCTTAGTTCTGGAAATGTCATATCCTTCATTGAGCCTAATGATAATTCATCAAATGGGTCTGCAGGTCTGACAACACTTGAAATTGTGGAGGTCCATTTAGACAGTGAGTCGGCCATTTCAAATATTGAGTCATCTTCCCCAACACATGTACACCTGTATCCTGTCACACAAATCAATGATCATGTAGAACTTTCCACTGGCAAACGGGTATCTGAAGAGGACCCTGAAGAAGAAAGTCAACCAAAAATCCAGAGAACTGCTTAAAGCAAGATACTACTTACACTACTATGTTATTGCATCGTATCTAAATGTATGCCTTATTTTTTAATCCATATTTTCCATGAATAATTTATCTTACCAATATTTAATTTTCAGATCCATTCTAATTTCAGTGGGAATTTTTTTAATGGGCATTACAAATAACTTATTTGACTTGTGAACTTTCACCTTTTCAGATTACTTTGTGCCAAAGAGGTAATGTACAGTTTCCTTGTGCAGTAGAAGATATTTAAGCAATACAATGTCCTTACTTGTTAAGGTAAGAGAGCAAGAATGTAGACTGATGCGTGACCTCTCCCAAAAAAAATTACCAACACTTCAACAAACCAGAATAACACTTGACTCAAAAAAAATATTGGAAACTCAAAAACAAGATGGCTGCTGACCAAGATCAATCTAAATAATGAAAAACTCTGTCATCTGTTTGATTTCAAGACCATTTAAACAAATCAATTTCTATTTTAAGGAAGCCTTAGGAAGACATTAACAGTTATGATGCGGAAATGTAAATTTATATTTAATGGGGTTAAATCCTTTTTTTGGAGAGGACCCACTGGCACTTTATCATCAGGTAGTGAAAGTTAACCATCAAATGGCCAAATTACTTGCTTCCTTTGACAGGTCTATGTGCACACTGGCATATCCTATGTAACAAGTTAATGATGAATAGACAAAGAACCAGACAAAATTCACATTGTAGAAATGTTTTAATACAATTTATCTGTTAATGCAGATATCATTAAAGGAAAATGAAATTTAAGATAAGTACTATCCCTTATAGGTACTGCCAAAAATATTGTTCTACCACATTTTTTTCAATTTGTTTTGGAGTAATCCTGATTTTACAGGGTAGCGTTTTGCCTCTCAACCCCCTCGCCCCCACTCCTCAAAGTTACCAACATAAATTTCTCAGCAGAAACTAGTAGAGATGGGGGTTGGTTAATGGCAAAACTCTGCCACATCTGGTCTCTGCATAACCTTAACCGGGAAACCCACGGAGTGAATGTGTTGAAAGGAGATCACCTTGGCTCATTGCATTCAGTCTGTATATACTGTGTGAGGTGAACATTTACAGGGTTCCTCAGATGCCTTTGGTGTTTGTGTAATCTCTACAGAGTGATATTCAAAAGATATCACAGACTCTAAGCTGTTCTGAATTAAATGGCCAAGTGACATGTCTGTGATTTATTCGTTTCTGTTTTTGTTTGTGAGGTTAAATTGCTAACCTGAAATCATTCCAGATGTCCAAGTTGGTGATGTTTGATCCCAAAATAATTAGTGTATTCATAATTATTTTTAATAGAAATCTCCCAAACTATTTCAAGCCTTAAACTGTTGTTGCACATATTTTATTTATTTTATTCCTTCTTCAATATAGTATTTCACTTTTTTTTCCCTCTTGGTGAGAGGGATGCCCCACACTGGATGTTCCACTCATCGTGACACGCTCATTGTACAAGAGTATTTTGTTCTGGTTCAGCCATGAAAAGTCTGTCCATTGGATCTCCTACATTTGCCTTTTCCCAAATGTTTTAGTTTCAATGGATATTAATGAAATGCTGAATTTCTATTTTTAATTAAGCCACATTTTTGTAATGTAAAAGAAGACATTAAATATGTATTCTATATGATCATCAACCTAGTATATTTCTTGTTTGAGCCAGTGACAGGCATTTTTTGCATTGAACACAAACCGATAAATGCATTTATACTTCATTCTGAACTCAAATCAAATATATTGTCTAAATAAGTTTAAATTCTGTACATTTTCACCCTGTTAACAGCACTGAGTCTAAAATTGAGTAAGTTCAGTTTTATTTCAATATTCTCTTGAGGAGTTTAGGGGTTAATGTTAAATGGCACCGAGTATTTTCATTTTTCCAACCTTCAACGCAAACATAACCTCAACTGTTAGGTTTTCTGACAATTCTTCAAAGTGGAATAAAATGTATTTTCTGACATTAATTTCTGGATGAAGATGTTTTGTTATACGACAGACACTGTATAAATGTAAGTTGTTAACTGAGCTGTTTATCCAACTGTACATTAGTAAATGATCTGAATTCTTCAATTCCATAACAAAAATTGATAAATAACTTCCACTTATTTACCAAGGTAAAATTAAATCTGCAAAAGATAACTTAGTTCAAATTGCAGAAGATACTGAAGTGAATTATATGTGACAGGATTTAGAGGTGTTGGGTCTGTGGAATGGTGTAGTGTACCAGCTCCATGCTCATTACATATGTCAGTCTTCAGCCAATTCGATTTACTTCATGTGATATCCAGAAACTACTGAGTGCTCTGGACGCTGCAAAGGCTACGGGACCTGACAACATCTCGCATTAATGCTGAAGACCAATGCTCCAGAAATAGCTGTACGTCTAGCCAAGCTATTTCACTACAGCTATAACACTGGCATCTACCTGACAATGTGAAAAATTGCCTGGGTGTGTCCTGTCCACAAAAAGCAGGACAAATTCAACCCAACCAATTACCACCCTATCCACCTCCATCATCAGCAAAGTGACGGAGTCATCAACAGTGCTATCAAGTGGCACTTACTCACCAATACCCTGATAACCTAATGTTCAGTTGCGTTTTGCCAGGATAGTTCGACTCCAGAACTCGTTATGGCCTTGGTACAAACAAGAACACCAGAGGTGAAGTGAGAGTGACTGCCCTTGACATCAAAGCAGCATTCGACAAGAGTGTGGCACCAAGGAGCCCTCGTAAAACCAAAGTCAATGGGGACCAGGGAGTAAACTCTCTAGTGGCTGGAGCCATAACTAGCACAAAGGAAGATGGTTGTGGTTGTTGGAGACCAATCATCTCAGTCCCAGGACATTGCTTCAGGAGTTCCTCAGGGCAGTGTCCTAGGTCCAACTATCTTCAGCTGCTTCATCAATGTATTGTCCTTTATCATCGCTGATCAAAATCCTGAAACGCCGTACTCAACAGCACTGTGGAAGTGCATTCACCACATGGACTGCAGCAGTTCAAGAAGGAGGCTCACCACCTTCTTGAGGGTAACTTGGGATGGGCAATAAATGCTGTGCCGCCCATACCCCCAAATTTAATTTTAAATAAACAACAATTTGCATTACATTTAACAGTGTCAGCGATGGTTCAGTGGATACGCCTCGGAGTCAGAAGGTTGTGGGTTCAAGTTCCTCTCTATAGACTTGAGCACAAAAATCTAGGCTGACACTCCTGTGCAGTGATGTGCCAGCTTTTGGATGAGATGTTAAACCGTCTGTCCACTCCGGTGAACGCTAAAGATCCCATGGCACTATTTCAAAGAAGAGCAGGGGCGTTATCCCTGGTATCCTGGCCAATATTTATCCCTCAATCAGTGTCACTAAAAATAAGGATTATCCTGGATGTCCCTAGACTGAGAAAGGCATGTTCGTTTTCTTTACATAGTACCTTTTAATGTAGAAAACCAAGCTGTAATCAGACTCAAATGGACGCCATGCCAAATAAGATGATGAGATAGGTAAATGTAATATATGTATATATAGCTCCACCCAGTGGACTACTGGGGCATTGCAGCCATTGCTGTTTACAACAATAGAGAGTCACCTGACTGAGCTTCCTGAAGTTATCAGTCATCTTAAAGCTATGTGTGTTTGTGATGTCGTACTGAAAACATAACAATGGTGATGAGAATGGGATCATCGGATAACAAAGCTGCAATTGTTGTTGGATGATTCAGCCACCTGACTGAGAGACTTTGAGAGCTTCTCCGTTTTGATTAACAGCTAAAAATCCAAGGTAAATTACAAGCACACTTGTCTGAACTGCCAGAGTCCAGATAGTCACATCTATGAGAATAATAGAGCGCTTGGGGGAGTTTCAACGTGATCGTGAACGTTTCGGAGCGTACATGGAGCGGCTAGAAATGTTTTTCCACCGCAAATAATATCATTGAAGTCCCCAATAATGAACACTATAACCGGTGGTGTTGGAAAGACAACAGGCTATTTTCTTAACTGAAGCAAATATTTGCTTGTGCCTGTCAAGCCAAAGGACACATCTCTTGAGCAGAGTTAGAACAGCATTACAGTCTTGAGCCCCTGGAAATTGCTGAAAGTTATCAGCCATCTTAGAGCCTGTGTGTTTGTGATGATGTACTGAAAACATAACGGAAAAGACGTAGGCTTTAAGGAGGGGACCAAAGTAGAGAGGGCAGGGATTATGGCGCAAATTCCAGAGCACGAGTCGAGCTCTTCCTGGCTCCACAAAATATTGCAGGCTTCTGGTGGCTCGGGTTCGTCCTCCTCTGAGTTACCTTCATTCCCAAGCACAGGATCGAAGTTGGCTGATTTTGCACCAGCTCGAAACTGGTGAGCTGCAGCGGGGCGCCTGCTTGGGGCGTACAGCTTGCTAATGGCGTAGAGTTCAGGGTCAGGCCCGGAAATGACACTGCTCCCGCTGACAGGAATGGGTAGCAACCCCTTCTAACCCCGATCGGCTCCCTGAAAGTTTAAAATCTACCCCTCTGCGTTCAATGTAATGGGAGATTGACTTTTAAAGAAAATTCAATCATATGGGGGTACTTGTGCAAAAAACACAAGGATAGTATGCAGGTCCAGCAAGTGGTCAGGAAAGCCAATGAAATCTTGGCCTTCATCGCAAAGGGGATGGAGTATAAAATCAGGGAAGTCTTGCTCCAGCTATCTAAGGTATTGGTGAGGCCACACCTGGAATACTGCGTGCAGTTTTGGTTTCCATATTTACGAAAGGATATACTTGCTTTGGAGTCAGTTCAGAGAAGGTTCACAAGGTTGATTCCGGAGATGAGGGGATTGTCTTATGAGGAAAGGTTGAGTAGGTTGGGCACCACATATTTAGAAGTTATACTTTATAATATATGTGTAGTCTTCACTCCTTCCATCTGTCGAGGTCCATTGTTTTTAATTTTAAAATTGTGCACCTTACTCTCTGCTTCCATTCCCCAAATCCCTGGTGTGCTATGTTGCAAGCAGGAAACTCCAGCTTGGAATGGAACTACATTAAACATCACAGAGAGTGCTCCAGAACTCGGGCTGTCAGTGCAAAGTCAGCATATATCATTTATGTATGTTTAATTCTTAAAATACATTTGCGTGTATGGAGTTTCTTATTCAAAAGGATCAGCATAATGTTAATACAGACGTAATTCAGTCCAGAAGTCGCTTTTTGCATTGTGTTCCAAAAAAACTTAACTCTTTTGGTGCTCTGAGCAAATTAGTGATTATTGACAGATCTGCATTAGTCCTACTTCAAAAGAACCGTTCGTTTTTTTTCCCTCTGGTACCTCAATTCCGATTCAGCCCAGACAATTGGGATCAAAATCACCTTTCTGACATATACTTATAAGAGAACTATATGAGTGTCCAAAATCCCAGCTCTCATGCATCACTGCGTGAAATACCAAAATATGCTTCCCTTGACAGCATTTGTTCAATGATGGATCATCTACTGATTTATATCGAGAGATATACTCAGCTTGCAAGTGTCGTGTGATAAATATTTAAACTTTTAATTCAATACAAGATTAGTGTCCTTTTGAGAGAATATATATAGAATGAAAAATGATCTGCAAGATTACTTATTAATATATCTCAACAAATTTCCACTCAAAGTATTTCCCTTATTTTTACATTTCTTTCAATAAAGTGATGCATTCAGCGGTGTAACTTTTTTCCCCGCTGATCCAGCAAATTAGCATATAAAACTGGACCCGATCAAAAAATCTGCTGAAAACGTGTGCACTGGAAGCAAAGACTTGGGCTTGCCGTTGAGCGCTTTTGCAGCTCTTTGGTTTGATTGATTAGTTGGAAAATTACTGGTCGAGATATTTGCCGGTCAGCTGAATCATTTCTGCTGATTTAACACTCAATTACAATCCAGGCTCCTTGCCAACACACGTACTGCACTGGAGTGACAGGAACGTTTCCAGTAATGCTCTCATCATAATCTATTTCAAGGACACTGCACTGTACCTAGATTCGTTAAAGCAATTGCAAGCAACAGCATTCATTAATTTACTATTGTAGATGGTGGAATCACTTATAATCCCCACAGTTGTCAATATTGTGATTCTGATGCTAACAAACTGCCAAATAAAAATCAATAGAGAATGAATTTGGGTTGTAATACTGCTGCTCATGTGCCTGGTATGTTGCTGTGCAGTTGGCTGGGTGAAGCAGGCATGTTGCCAATCTCCTGCAGCCTGATGCTGTCCCAGACCAATAATGTAGCAGTAATGATGAGAACTAACAATGACATGACGTGATCACCTTTATTTCTGTTCTTCCAATTGATCTGGAAAGAGGTAGGATCAGCTACATTTAGCAGTTTTTAAAGAAATAAAGTATTAAAAATAATTAGGATATATTACATTCGCATTACAAAATTAAAAGGACTGGATAATTTTAACATTTCTACAAAATAATTTTAGAACCCCAATTCCTGTTTGGGATGTCGGAAGTTCACAATATAAATTTATATTTATTTTTTTCAAAATAATATTTAATATAAGCTCAAACTTACAATTACCACAATTATGGGATTAAATCACAGCTAATGTTGCAGGACAAATCATTTCTGAATTGCAAAAATTTTAAATCAATATTTGGTAACATCACTGGTACTTTTTAATACACAAACAACAACAAAAAATCTTGGACTAGCAAAGTATATTGTAGAATACATACTCAATTAATTAAAGGAGCATTTGTCCATTGTGCAAATGAAATGTGCAATGGAACATAGGAATCGGAGGATGCAGAATGTGGATCAAAATTGCCATCAAGGAAAACTCGGTCACAAAATGCAGAGTAAATACTTTTCCTGCTTTCTGCACAGTCTGATCCCCTCCTCTGACAGATTGTGGTACTGCAGCTAAAAACTTTTGTACAGTAGATAGTATACAACATAAGTTATAAGATTTATTATCATATTGAACTCTAGATTTTCGTACCTTCCCAGAGCAGTTGGTGTAAATCATGCTGATGTCTTCTTTAGCAATCCCACGCAACAGTGATATAAATAATGTTTTATGTAAGGCATGCTATAAATAAATCAATACAGCCCAGATAAAATGTATATCGTCATAAAATCAAATGAAGCCTTCCATCATCATATTTGACACTACACTTGTAGATGAACTACTTGTAGTACAAGCAGAATACTCAATTATGAATCATAGAATGTAGAATTTGCAGTGAAAGACCTATGCAAGTTACTCAGTTTCCCTTGTGAGGCATAAAATTGGTATTTAACAGTTTGCCATTTAATTTTCTCTGGAATTTGCTATTATTATTACAGGCTTACAAGAAATTTCAAAAAGGTGTCCCTTGAATATGGTTGTAGCAATGGAGCTTTTAGAAGAGCCAAATTCAGATACCAGTCCTGTGTGAAAATTAAAAATGAACTGCTCCCTTTGGGAAATTTTTGTGCTTCTAAGATGTTCAGCAAGGTATATTATGGTAGCACTGCAGTCCATGGACTCAATTTTCCCCAGTGCCGTTTTCTGGTGTACTGCAAGAGTTACGCCCATTTTTTTTGGCCCTGACTACTACAAAAAAAAATAACTAGCAAGTTTTCCCGTTCTATTTTTCAAATTTGGCGCCGTGCTGCCTGTCCTTTAGCTTCGGGGGATGGAGCCTAATATCTGCACCGGAAAAACAATCCCCCCGCTCCCCCTTCTTCACATTCGCAGGGGAAAAAAAGGATGTTTTTGACATGATTGCCATGGGCACGCATGCCCATCACCCGGTCTGCATTTGGCCATTTTAAAGACCCAGTTGTGCGTGAATCATTGGAAAAATCGGAGCTGCAATATAAGATGCAATGCGGTTCAAGGAGCAAGAATTTCTTACAGGATGAAGTGGAAGCACTCGCTACTGTAATTGAGGCCAGATGGCATGAGCTGGACACCAGCAGAGGTCACATAAAAGTTTCACCAAAAGAAATGAAGAAACACGAACTAACATGCACAAGATTACTGTGCAATGATGACCACACCGAGGTCTGGAGGTGGAAGTAATATTTTCATTTATTCAATGGAACTGCAATTGTAAATGTGACCATCTGGATATGACCCACCCAGCAGAAAGATACCCTCTCTTAAAAAGTTATATTTTCATCTTTGCAGAGGAAGGTGGCACACAACAAAAGGGAAAGAACTCGAACAGGAGGAGGCCCGGCAAATCTGCACCCACTGACCCCCCTTGGAAGAGAGGGTCGCTGCTTTGATGGATCCTGTCTGGAGAAAAGCAACCACCACTGCACAGCTGAGCCCACACTCGAGAGAGAGACGACAAGTCCTGCAAATTCCACAGTCTGGGTTTCCTAAATGTAAGTACTGCGCGGGCTAGACATGCTTCGGTTCATGGGGATGTCTCCGTCAGCTACGCTTCGGTTGATGCAATGTGCTATCATTCATCATGGTCCTTCAAATGAGCCAAGCTGCCTGCACTGTGTGTGCCTACTCATGCCACCCTACCTCCTCCTCTGTTGCTAACCATTTGTCTGTTCTGTTATATTTTGCAGAACTTGAGGCCAACCCTGACGAGGCTGAAGCCGATGCAGAAGAGGATTCAGACACGGACGAGAAAGAGGAGAACATCTTCTAATCCTATCTTCCAGACCAAGAGCATGGAGGGGGGAGGAGGGGGAGGTGATGGATGAAGCCCACATTGTTGTACTCACTCTGGCGGAGGTGTAGGTGTCACCCATTGAGATGCCAGGCCTTTTCCTGAGTGGTACAAGTGTTGGTGGGACATTCCATGGTTCCAGAGGCTGGGGATTTCAATGGGATGCAGCGAGGCACATCCAGGGCCACACTATCTGAGGCTGTGAGTCCCAGTGGGATGCAGCAAGGCATACCCAGGGCCCCACCATCTGAAGCTGCGGGTCCCAGTGGGATTCAGCGAGCCACACCCAGGGTGAGGAGGGGAAGGAGAGCTCAACAGCGCTCTCCTGAGGTGCAGGATCTAACAAATGTGGTTAAGATGATGGCAATGTGTGTGGAGAGCATTGACCTTACACGATCGTTCTTGGACACCATCAGTGGGGTGGGTGATGAGGTATCAGGACTGTCGGGAGAAGTAACAAGACTCTCGCGAGAAATGGGAACACTATCTGGGAACATGAGGGAGGGAATGTCGCAGATAGCTGATTCGCTGTCAGTGAACATGGGGCAGGTAGTGTTGCAGGTAGTTGAAACATTGTCGGCGAACATGAGGGAGGAAATGTTGGAGTTAGCTGCTGAAATAAGGGAACACGCCCAGATCCCGCGCCCATTGACAGAATTAACTGCCACTCCAATCCCCATACCAGCCTCTGAAGAGGCCCAAGCCGGGCCTGCCACATTACTGCCTGTCCCCTCCCCCGGCTCCCCGTCCCCCCATCCCCATCAAGAAGATTTTTAGAAGAATAAGCTTGGTACCAACATGAGGATCGCTGCGCCACCACCTGCGGGCAGGGGTGGAGTTTCCAAGACCAAGCGCAGCAGGCAGTCTTAGAATAAGGTGAAGGAGAGATGGGTGCAGCCTTTCTTTGCTGCTGCTGTTGTTATTGTTACTGTTGTAACTGTTCTCAAATTAAAAGTTTTTTTATAAGTTATGTAAATTTACAAGTTTAAAAGTTTTTAAAGTGATCTTAACTGAAAACTTTAATTAAAATATTCTTGTATCAAACTTTAAAGTTAAATTAAGTACAAACAAATGTTAAACTTTTGAATAAAATATATTTTAAATTATAACTGAATCATTTCAATTATTTGTTCCATTAACAGAACACAACATTACAGAACAGATCCAAACAGTAAACATAGTCCATTTGGAATAGTTGCCGCTGAGCCTTCAGGCAGCAAAGCGTTCACGGATGAGCTGCTGGCGCAAGGCTCAAGCAATCGTTAAAGGGGCACGACGGCCCGCCTTCTCTGCCGTCGTGCTCCAGGTTCAGATAGTGTCATGGCTTCCACATCCTCCTCGTCATCATCGGCATCTTCCTCCTCATCAGCCACTCTCACCTCAGGTGGGTCTTCTACTATCAGCTGCTGCTGCCTCATGATGGCTAAGTTATGCAGCATACAGCACACAACAGTGAACTGACCGACAATCACAGGGGAGTATTGCAAGTAGCTGCTGTTTCAAGATGCCAATGGTCCTCTCTATTATGCTGCACGTCGCAATGTGCGACATGTTGTATTCCTGGTCAGCTTCCATCCGGGTTACGCATAGGCGCATCATGAGCCAGGTGGCGAGGCCATACCCTTTGCCTCTCCAGCAGCCAGCTCTGCCCTTCTGGCTGCTGCTGAAACATGGCAGATACATCCTACGCGAGCGCGCTATATCGCATCAACTGACAGGATGCGATGCATATAGTCATACATGAGCTGCACATTAACTGAGTGGAAGCCTTTCTGTTCCTGTACATCTCGGAATCCTCCAAAGGTGCTCGCAAGGCGATGTGGGTACAATCAATGCAGCCCTGTACCTTTGGAAAGCCAACAATCCTGGAGAAGCCCACAGCCCTTTCATGCATTGCCTGGGTGGTCATGGGGAACTTTATGTAATCATTGCTCCGGGCATGTAGTGCAGCAGTCACCTGCCAAATGCAGATATGTGTTGCATGTTGAGAAATGGTGCACACATCCCCAGTTATGGTCTGGAATGATCCAGATGCATAGAATGAAAGTGCAGCTGTAACCTTCACTTCAACTGACAAAGCAGTCCTCCTGATGCTTCTAGGTTGCAGGTCTGCTTTTACTAACTCACAGATCTCGGTTATAACTTCTTTGTGGAAACACAGCCTTCGCACATAGTCTGCATCACTCAGGTGCAAGTATGAACGCCTCCCTCGATATACCCAATGTGGGTAAGGCCACCTGCCCATCATCCTACGCGCTCTGAGGTTCCTCATGCGATGACATTGAATCAATCGTCTCCTGTTCAGCACCATCATGCAGAAGGCTTGCACGAGGTATGGCATTGCCAGTATTGTCCCTATGATTAAATTGTACCTTTGCAAGAAGCTCAAAATGGCAGGCAGGACAAGCTTCTTTGTTCTGTCTCTCCCCAAGGTTGATGTCCTCGTATGGACCACACCCAGGTCTGCGCATGCGCAATAGGCTTGCTTAGAACGGGAAACTAAGCATTCAAATGAGGACATTTGGGGCAACTAAGTCAAATGCAATTCTTCAATTTTAGATTTTTTTCAAAGTACCACCCCACCACCGACCGAACGTCTCCTCACCAGACTTGAGGGTCGGTCAGCAGAATAGCTCCCTCACCCGGACACGGGCTCGGAAAACACACCGCCCAGGCTTCTTTTGATTCTGCTGCATAGTGTAAGGGTTCTCAGCGCATCAGTTCAGATTCCAGCCCACCCCACCACCCCCCGGGCTTCTTTTGAAGCCGAGCCCCTGGATCCGGGAGATGGATCGATTCTGCCAACCAACGCTCCGACCCTCGAGCCCGGTTTGGAGACGTTCAGTGGTGGCGTGGCACTTTGAAAAAAATCCAAAATTAAAGAATTGCATTAGACTTCCATTTTCTGTGTTTTAAGTTTGAAAAAAATTAAGCTTGATGCATATTTAATGTGTTCTTGACTCCCTCCAAAACTTCGCCTTAAAAACAATGGCGTCTTTCAGCTGCGATTTTTTTTTTATGTGTGCTGCTTTTTCTTAAGTGCCCAGAAGGTTTTTTGGGAGCGGTCACATACACCGTCCTTGGAAAAATGAAAGTTGGCCAAACTTGCATAAATGTGAAAAACTGGCGCAGATATCAGGTTACGCTCCTTATGCCGCAAAAAGAAACCTGACCTAAATATAATCATTACTAACTGAGTTATGCTAGCACACAATCTTTGGGGAAACTTGGATATTTTAATTTAGGCCAAAAAAAGCAGTGCACGCCAAAAAAACGGCACAGATCATGGGAAAATTGAGCCTCATATCTGGTGAATAAAGATTGGCAGCACTGAAGGTGGTTGTGGTAATGGATCAAAAACATCATGGCTGAGAAGGATGATGAAAAGGCATCAAATATGGCTAAAATTAATTCCCAAAATCAAACCAACTAAAATAAACTTTATATGGATACAGTTCGACCTGTGGATTTATGGATTAGAAACTGGACTGAAATAACGACATTCGAGCTGCTGTACATAGTTTTAAGATGTTCTTTTGCACTTTTTAATTTGCACTATGGGTAGGTAGAGGTTTTTAAATCACCATTCTCACTGATGATGCACCTTGCTACGGTGCATTCAACTATTTGAGCCAGAAAATAAAATAATCAAGTGCAATACATTTGTAAATGTATCCTTTATAAATGTCTTTGATTATTTTTCCACTTAGCACATAGAGGAATTCTTCCACCATAGTTCTCACATGTTCTGCACCAAAATAGTTGTATCTAGTTTCTACTCTGTCTTAATGAATAATTCAGTGTCATCCGCTGTAGTAACAGTTCCTGCAGTACAAATTACACTAGAAGTACTCAATGTTCTTTATTTGATGGCAGTTATTTTTTCAGTAGTCCTGGAAATAAAATATTTAATGTTCACAACTTAAACTGCGCCTAGACTGTCAGAGGCACCCTGTGTAATATATCTCCAATACTCTCCATGCGTTACTCACTGATCACAGAAAAAAATACATTTCCAGACCTTCCCTCCTTTGTATCTTCATTAATGATAGGCATTTATCAAGAATTATATTAAGAGTACCACATTTTGCTGTCGGGATCACAAAACCCATAAAAAGGCCAGCATATCTTATTAGTATCTTATCATCATAGACAGTCTCTCGAAATCGAGAAAGACTTGCTTCCACTCTCAAAGTGAGTTCTCAGGTAAGTGTACAGTCCAATTCGGGAATTACAGTCTCTGTCACAGGTGGGACAGACAGTCGTTGAAGGGTGGGTGGGACTGGTTTGCCGCACGCTCCTTCCGCTGCCTGCGCTTGTTTTCTGAATGCTCTCGGCGACGAGAATTGAGGTGCTCAGCAACCTACCGGATGCTCTTCCTCCACTTAGGACGATCTTTGGCCAGGGATTCCCAGGTGTCGATGGGGATGTTGCACTTCATCAAGGAGGCTTTGAGGGTGTCCTTGAAACGTTTCCTCTGCCCACCTGAGGATCACTTAGCCTGGAACCAGGGCACATTCTGGTCAAGACCTGGATGAGTCAACATTTCCTTCAGCCAGCCTAAAAGTGAAGCCACCTTCAGCTCTCATTGGCACTTACATGCCTCTGGCATGTATGCTATCAAATTCCCAGCCACCACTTCAGACTGGATCAAGCAGTCTGGAGTCTTGGAATGCAAGACTCAAATTCAGCTTCATCTCCTCCATTATCAAGAGTGCTTTCCCCCACCTCCACAATTATCTCCCCCCTTCACCTCAAAACCCTAGTCTGTGCTTTACATCTTGAGGCTTGACTTTTGCCCAAAAAAATCTCCTAGCTGACCCCATTTCAACTTCCCATAGGTAACAACTCATTCAAAACGCATGCTTCCTCATCTGCACAAAGTCCCACACTTCCACCACCAACATCCTTTCCAAATGGCACTAGCTCTGTAAGTTAGTTAGCAGTAAGTTAGCTTCAAATTTCTCATCCTTACTCTCAAATGTTTCCATGCTTGCTGTACCCACCTTAGTGATTTCCTTGAGCCTTACAGCTTGCATGCACCCTCTGCTTCACTAGCATTGAGATACGTCTCACTGAAGGTTGGGGCTATAAACAGAACTGGAGCGCCAGACCCTGGAACATTGTAGGCCGCCCTGACCTGTGTGAGAACACCACCACAGGTCGAGGCTATAAATAGAGTTGGAGCACCTGGTCCTGGAACATTGTGGGCAAAGATGCGGTGAATGAGGTTACGGGGCCCAGAAGAGCCGAGGGCCCACACTGCGATATGTGTGTACTAGACCCGTGCAGCAGAGCAGGTCTCCAGTCATCCTGGTTCAACCCTGGTCACTGGATAAAGGCCTAGCTCTGTTGAACCCGTGTGGTGGCTGATGTGCAACGGTCACCACACGTTAAAAAAATCCACGCACAGGCATCTTCCACCCTCTCAATTAGAGTTCAGGACTGGACCGTCAGGTCCTTCATTGAAACATCTGTGAACTCTTGTGGAAGTAAATCATCCTTGTTCGAGGGAACGCCTATGATGGTGATGACGTCTTGTACCTCGGTCCACAATTCAGCGCCCTGGTACTGTCTTCTGGAAATGCCTGTCTGGTTCCTGCTGCATTGCCACAAACCACCTTGTTTAAAAACCTCAAAATCTTTCTTTTGGGTCATGCCTTTGGACTCCTATCCTAATTCTCTCTCTGTACTTCTCTTTTTCCCTCTTATATTGCTTCTCCATTTACAAATAATAGCACGTAAATTGCACAATTTATAAAAATAAGATGAACGTGGTAAAAATCATTCAAGTTTCCTATTCCTGATCACTATTCTGTTGGATGTCAATAAGTGTATATTTTAAATGAGGATGGCATTGGGGTCAGCTGTGATGGCAGATCGCCCAAACATGGTGGAATAGCCACTTGGGTGAGAGAGTGGAGAGCTGCTGGAGTCCATGGAACTAAACGCTAGCACGAGTCATGGCCTTTGGAAGCGGAAGAGAGCAAATTTGAAAGAACTTCTTAATATTCTTACAACTTTCAACTAAAATACATAATATAAATTAATTTTTGGTGTTAAAATCCTATTTTTCAGTTGTTGGAAGAATACATCTTCCAACTTGGGAAAAATGTTCTAAGGGTGTCAATTTAACTAAATTCTGAGGGCAATCATGTATAGTCAAATTGACCAGGAACTAAGGGCTGGATTTTTGACTTTCTTGCGCCTCTGTTTGCGCCCCGTAAGCGTGGTAAAGGGTGTTTCTAGGCGTTACAGCAGGCGTCCAGCTTTTACCGCCCGGTCGGCAAATTTGTGGCGGCGCAAAAACTTACCGCCCGCCCTCTAGTTTCACAGATCATGACGACAATTGTCGTGCAATGCTGCGCTAGCACCCGATGCAAAATTAGGCCCTAATGCCTCATTATACGCCCACCCCAGGAAATGCCTGAAAAGCCAGGTGTTCCCAGGGTGCATCAGGCGGTCTTGGCAGCGTATTTAAATGGAGGGAGAAGGATTCTACACCGCAGATCACATTGACTGCAACGGTTGCGCGCAGCACGCTG
>NC_091984.1:210669568-210756389 GCF_044704955.1 Pristiophorus japonicus | reverse complement strand
TTCATCCTGCTTGGTAGTATCCTGTGCTCTGAAAGTTAAATTAGCAATTAGACAAGTCATCTTTACGTTAAGAAGAGGGGAGGGAGGAGAGAGAGAGAGCGCGGAGAGAAGGGGGAGCGCGGAGAGAAGGGGGAGGGCGGGACGGGAGGGAGAGAAGAGGGAGGGAGGAAGAATGGGGTTGGGGGGGGGGGGGAGAAAGAGAGAGAGAGAGAATGGGGGGGGGGAAGAGAAAGAGAAAGAATGGGGGGGGGGGAAGAGAAAGAGAGAGAATGGAGGGGGGGGGAGAAAGAGAAAGAATGGGGGGGGGGGGAGAAAGAGAGAGAATGGGGGGGGAAGAAAGAGAGAGAATGGGGGGGGGGAAGAAAGAGAGAGAATGGGGGGGGGAAGAAAGAGAGAGAATGGGGGGGGGAAGAAAGAGAGAGAATGGGGGGGAAGAAAGAGAGAGAATGGGGGGGGAAGAAAGAGAGAGAATGGGGGGGGAAGAAAGAGAGAGAATGGGGGGGGGAAGAAAGAGAGAGAATGGGGGGGGGAAGAAAGAGAGAGAATGGGGGGGGGGAAGAAAGAGAGAGAATGGGGGGGGGAAGAAAGAGAGAGAATGGGGGGGGGGAAGAAAGAGAGAGAATGGGGGGGGGGAAGAAAGAGAGAGAATGGGGGGGGGGAAGAAAGAGAGAGAATGGGGGGGGGAAGAAAGAGAGAGAATGGGGGGGGGGAAGAAAGAGAGAGAATGGGGGGGGGGAAGAAAGAGAGAGAATGGGGGGGGGGGAAGAAAGAGAGAATGGGGGGGGGGAAGAAAGAGAGAATGGGGGGGAAGAAAGAGAGAATGGGGGGGAAGAAAGAGAGAATGGGGGGGAAGAAAGAGAGAATGGGGGGGAAGAAAGAGAGAATGGGGGGGAAGAAAGAGAGAATGGGGGGGAAGAAAGAGAGAATGGGGGGGAAGAAAGAGAGAATGGGGGGGAAGAAAGAGAGAATGGGGGGAAGAAAGAGAGAATGGGGGGGAAGAAAGAGAGAATGGGGGGGAAGAAAGAGAGAATGGGGGGGAAGAAAGAGAGAATGGGGGGAAGAAAGAGAGAATGGGGGGGAAGAAAGAGAGAATGGGGGGGAAGAAAGAGAGAATGGGGGGGAAGAAAGAGAGAATGGGGGGGAAGAAAGAGAGAATGGGGGGGAAGAAAGAGAGAATGGGGGGGAAGAAAGAGAGAATGGGGGGAAGAAAGAGAGAATGGGGGGGAAGAAAGAGAGAATGGGGGGAAGAAAGAGAGAATGGGGGGGAAGAAAGAGAGAATGGGGGGGAAGAAAGAGAGAATGGGGGGGAAGAAAGAGAGAATGGGGGGGAAGAAAGAGAGAATGGGGGGGAAGAAAGAGAGAATGGGGGGGAAGAAAGAGAGAATGGGGGGAAGAAAGAGAGAATGGGGGGGAAGAAAGAGAGAATGGGGGGGAAGAAAGAGAGAATGGGGGGGAAGAAAGAGAGAATGGGGGGGAAGAAAGAGAGAATGGGGGGGAAGAAAGAGAGAATGGGGGGGAAGAAAGAGAGAATGGGGGGGAAGAAAGAGAGAATGGGGGGGAAGAAAGAGAGAATGGGGGGGGGGAGAAAGAGAGAATGGGGGGGGGGAGAAAGAGAGAGAATGGGGGGGGGGAGAAAGAGAGAGAATGGGGGGGGAGAAAGAGAGAGAATGGGGGGGGAGAAAGAGAGAGAATGGGGGGGGAGAAAGAGAGAGAATGGGGGGGGAGAAAGAGAGAGAATGGGGGGGAGAAAGAGAGAGAATGGGGGGGGAGAAAGAGAGAGAATGGGGGGGGGAGAAAGAGAGAGAATGGGGGGGGGAGAAAGAGAGAATGGGGGGGGGGAGAAAGAGAGAATGGGGGGGGGGAGAAAGAGAGAATGGGGGGGGGGGAGAAAGAGAGAATGGGGGGGGAGAAAGAGAGAATGGGGGGGGGGAGAAAGAGAGAATGGGGGGGGGGAGAAAGAGAGAATGGGGGGGGGAGAAAGAGAGAATGGGGGGGGGAGAAAGAGAGAATGGGGGGGGGGGAGAGAAAGAGAGAATGGGGGGGGGGGAGAAAGAGAGAATGGGGGAGGGGGAGGGGAGAAAGAGAGAATGGGGGAGGGGGAGAAAGAGAATATGGGGGAGGGAGAAAGAGAATATGGGGGAGGGGGAGAAAGAGAATATGGGGGAGGGGGAGAAAGAGAATATGGGGGGTGGGGGGGAAAGAGAATGGGGTGGGGGGGGGGGGAAGAGAGAGAGCGAGAGGGAGAGAGAGAATTCTCGTGTACAGCATATGTGAGAATTAATCCATTTAGTAGAACATTTTTAATATGCAAAAAGCCAGTTAGCTTAAAGGAGTAACAAATGTGTGGCTACAAAATAAGTGTGCAACTGCCAGCCCAGGAACCAAACCTTTCAAATCTTCTGGACATCGTTAAATGTTCAACTATGTGAATATTTCTGATGTTTTCCTATCAGTAACTACAAACCCTTTCGCTCTCATTTCTAAGTTTTAGGGAACCAACTTTCTCAACATTTGAACATCACTTGGAATAGAGCACAATTTTGATGCAAGTCAAAAAAAGTGTTTTGCAATAGTTTAGGACAGTTAGAGCCAAGTTAAACAAACTTATGTTTTGTACTGAAATTAGTTGTAGCATTGTCAAAAACCAGTGCTCTTGTACTCTAGTTTTATGAACATGTGAAATTGGAGCAAGATTATGCCATTCTGGCCCAAGATCATGGCTAATCTTCAATCTCAACTCCACTTTTCCGCACCATTCCCATATCCCTCGATTTGCTTAATATTCAAAAATCAACCTTGGTCTTGAGAATTCCAAAGATTCACAACCCTTTGAGAAATTTCTCTTCATCTCAATCCTAGTTCTAGACTCCCCAGCCAGGAGAAACATGTTCCCAGCATCTACCCTGTCAAGCCCCTTAAGAATTTTCTAAGTTTCAATGAGATCACATTCTTCTAAACTCTAGGGAATATAGGCCTAGTCTCCCCAATCTCTCCTCATAGGACAACTTCCTTCCTTTCCTCTCCTCTCCTCCCCTCCCAGGAAACAGTCTGGTGAACCTTTGCTGCACTCCCTCCAAAGCAGGTATATCCTTCCTCAGGTAAGGAGACCAAAACTGTACTCAGTACTCCAGGTGTGGTCTCACCAAAGTCCTATATAATTTAAGACTTATCCTTTTGTAATGAAGGCCAATATTCGAATTGCTTGCTTTACCTGCATGTTAACTCAGTGATGTGTACACAAGGACACCCAGGTTGCTCTGAATACCAAGATTAAATGCAACTGCGAAATTAACATTTTTTTAAAAATAAAGACTGGATACATAGACCCACATACATGGACCAAATGGTACATTTCTGTGCTGTGCATTTATAAACTTGTCACGGCTTCTTCGACAGCACCTCTCAAACCCACAATCTCTATCACCTAGAAAGGTGAAGGACAGCAGGCATATGGGAACACCACCACCTCCAAATCACACACCATCCTGACTTGGAGGTATATCGCCCTTCCTTCATCGTTGCTGGGTCAAAATCCTGGAACTCCCTCCCGAACAGCACTGTGGGAGTAACTTCATCACAGGGGCTGCAGCGGTTCAAGGCGTCTCATCACCACCTTCGAGGGCAATAAATGCTGGCCTTGCCAGCGATGCCCACATCCCATGAACAAATAAAAAAAATTCTCAGTACTCAAATGTTGCAAACATATCATGCCGTACAGGCATTTACCACAAACAATTAAGTCACAATTGAGACTTTGCTGAAAAAGAAACTACAAAAAGAGGCAGGTGTATAATTCAACTATGAATTTCAAAAAACCTACAAGAGGATATGGGAAATGGACATGGAATTTTTTTTTTTTTTTTTTTTAAAGTAGATAGCTCCAGTTACAAGAACAAGCATTGGCACAACAGCTGTATGGCCTCCTTTTCTTCTGTACTGAAATGTCTATGATATTATTTACCGTTTTCTCCGCTCTTCTACCCACGCATTGCAAGATACATACCTGGTAGGTGCAACGGTTGTAGCTGTGTGCTGTCCATATGCAACATAAGTCGGCTGTTGACCATAGGTGGGCTGTTGCCCATAAGTAGCTTGAGGGGTGGCAGTGCTGTCATATCCAGTTGTGCTGTAAGCCTGCACAGGTTGGCTGTAAGCCTGAGGTGCAACGGGAGCACTATAACCTATTCAAAAAGAAAATATTAAAGCATTTGTATTTTTTCTGAGGTTCTACACAATGCCCGCAAATGTAGTTGAACAAAACCCATTTGATGGCATTGTATTGTAACAGGTCAATGCTACTGAATGCGCTATACTTGCGTTGAATTAATTGGATATAGGTGCGTTGAATTAATTGGATATAGGTGTGCAAAGTAAACCCAGTACAATACACCAGTCAATTTGTAGGCTGTGGTCATTTTTTCCTGACAAAAAGTACAGAAAACTTGCTTTCATAGTGCCTTTAAATGTAGAAAAATGTGCCAAAGTGCTTCAGAGGCCTGAGAAAAACATGTGCCAAGCCCAAGGATTAGGAAACATTGCGGGTTTTGAAGATGATCTTAAAAGGATAGGGAGATGGAGAGGCTTATGAAAGGAATGCTAGAACAAGGTCGATGTTAGTGAAAGTAGAGCCACCAATGGTAGGCAAGGGGAGGATGCAAGTAAACTTGGGAGTCAGGAACAGATAGCTTGAAGTAGTGGTTTAATTATAAACTGGGGGGCAGGGGGGTGGAGAACGGGACGACGACCCTCAGTCACTCAGCTCATGCCACGATAAAAGACTCAATTACTGGCAACATTTTAATAGCTCTCAAGTAATTATTTGCTTGTGCAAATCTGTATATTTGGCTATTTGATAGTAATGAACATTCAGCCATGGCAATGCTATTCCCTCAAATATCCTCACATGCATATTTCTAGATCTCATTGGATAATCATCTGGAACTGGAATTCGGTTTGATGCACCCCTCTCTATCCAGGGATACTGAATAAGCCCAGATAAGAGGCATGTGTTGCACAACATAGTATTAAATGGCTGCTTAGCCATCATGAATCCATTAATTTTCTGATACCATGAGCAGGAAATTCCAACATTTATGCAGCCACTCGTGATACATTACTGCAATGAAAGACAACTCCTCTGCATACAGGGGCTGAAGCAGAAATTCATTCCTGATCCACTTTAACATATTGATGTAACTATTTGTACTGCAGTTTTTTTTGACAGACAGGGATCTGTCCAGCCCGGTCGCACTTTTTTTTGACAGACAGACAAGTCCCGGTTCGAATCATTCCATGCACGAGCTGCGGCTCAGACTCTTCCCCCTCCCGGCCAGCCTGGGGGAGAGAGATGGGGGGAGGGGGGGGGGGGGGAAAGAGAGAGAATATGTGAGAGAGTGAGAGTGAGAGAGAGAGACTGTGTGGAGAGGCGATCACGTTCCTCCAACCCCTACAAGGGAGTGGATGATATCTAGAAGTGACGACACTGCCATTATTCACTTCATACGCAAGAATCCTGTTAACAATCTTTGCATAATGCCTGCCCCATCTATTGTGGAGGGGGGGAATGTGTACTGGGAGAAGGCACTTCGGCTGGCCCTCGTCTCTTGGGGAGCTCTGACCTCTGTCACTTCAGGAAATCAAAGTGGATCGAGTTACAATTTGCAAAGTCAGAGAGACCTTGGGATGGGTGGTTCCAGCTACACACACCAGTGAAACTTCAGGGTGTGTTGCTTATCCTCCAAGGGGACCAATCAGAAACAATGGGTGGAGCATGTTGGCCATTTTTGCAGTACAAATAAGTACATCCTTAACATATTGCTGTTTCTCCACCCCCCCCCCCCCCAACTAATGTGAATTACAATAAAAACAAATGCTGAAAATACAATATTGTAGATTGCCACTTCACTACAGTGGAACCACCAATCTAATGGCTGACATTTCAGTGAATATTGTAGATATTCAATATTTAAGCTTGCATTACTTTAAAAACCTGTTAATAACGTTCTGGTTTACAATGTGGCACCAAATACTGACCCTATATATCTTTATTGAATCAGTGGTGTAATTAGAAATTAATTGGCATAATGCTAAGCATGAGGTTTTCCTTAATATTTCTGCTTAAACTGAGAAACACACAGTACAACTATAGTGCCAATTCAAACTGGAGTTGTCACTGAAAATGCTAGGAGCTGTACAAGTATATGGCAAATGACTGGCGATTACAAATCTGGTCACTGGTTGGTGCAATTTTAGGTGAATTACAAACCACAAAATTATTTTAAGTGCAATTTATTTTCTCCTGTAGCATAATGGAACAGTGTTAAATAAGTCTAGTGACAACACTGAACATGCATGACAAAAATTTACAACGAAGTTTCAGATGTTTGATGTAAGGCAGCAATGTAACAAAACAGATCACGAATCATGCAACAATGACCAGGCACTCTAACCTGCACTTGTCCCTTCTACCCAAGAAAGCACAACAGACAGCAATAAAAAAAAAGATACAGGTTCAGAATTCATCATATAAATGTCCCTTCTACCCAAGAAAGCAGACAGAAGAAAAAAAAAAACCATAGTTCAGAATTAATCATATAATTAGACACATGTAACGGTACAGTACAGATCAACTCTTACCAGTCTGAGGTTGCCCATATGCAGCAGCATATGCTGTCTGTCCGTACGCTGCAGTTGTTTGCGCTTGAGTGTATGTCGTGTCAGTGGGTTGGGTATAGGTTCCATAACTTGGCTGCGCATATGCCTAGTTGCAAATGTTTAGAAAAAGGCTTTATTAAGTTAGGCTGGCAAAATATAAACTGTTGAAACTGCCATAAATTCAAAATAATTGGCAGAATTGCTAAAGGTGTGCTGCTAGATTAACACGTGTTGCAAAAGTAGTTGTTTTAAGTCTTACTTGAGTTGTCTGTCCATATGGTTGAGCAGGCTGAGCTGCATAGGTTCCGTACCTGTAAAGATGGACACGAAGTCTTTACATAGTTTAAACATTATGATACAAATGACCATTAAAAGTACTGAGCTGCCCGAGTCAATAATAATAATCAATTATTCTGCCAAAGATAATTCAACTCAACTAGCAAGAATTAGGAAAAGGAAGGAACTGGAGGTGGCCAATCAGCCCCTCGAGCCTGTTCTGCCACTCCGACAGATCACCAACCCATCTTGGTTCTAACATAAGAAATAGGAACAGGAATAGGCCATACAGCCCCTCGAGCCTCCTCCGCCATTCAATAAGATCATGGCTGATCTGAACATGGACTCAACTCCACTTCCCCGCCCATTCCCCATAACGTCTATTTCTGTCTTAAATTTATTCAATGTCCCAGCTTCCACAGCTCTCTTTGGCAGCAAATTCCAGATTTACAACCCTCAGAAGAAATTTCTCCTCATCTCTTTTAAAATGGGCGGCCCTCTAGTTCTAGTCTCCCCCATCAGTGGAAACATCCTCTCTGCATCCATCTCGTCAAGCCCCCTCATAATCCTATAGGTTTCAATAAGATCACCTCGCATGCTTCAGAATTCCATGAGTAGAGGCCCAATCTACTCAACCTTTCCTCATAAGTCAACTCCCTCATCCCCAGAATCAACCTAGTGAACCTTCTCTGAACTGCCTCCAAAGCAAGTATATCCTTTCGTAAATATGGAAACCAAAACTGCACGCAGTATTCCAGGTGTGGCCTCACCAATACCTTATATAGCTGTAGCAAGACTTCCCTGCTTTTATACTCCATCCCCTTTGCAATAAAGGCCAAGATACAATTGGCTTTCCTGGTCACTTGCTGTTCTGTATCCTTTAATACCCTTGCCTATCAATTGCGCCCCCCCCCCCAAAAAAAAAGTTTCCTCCAACTACCAGATCAAAAGCTATCTCTGCATTTAGGAAAGGTTGGTCACATGGTCCAGTCCAAGTGGTTCCACTATATAAAGCCTAGATTGGAGGCAACTGCATCCAGACCAGAGTCTGACCAGTATTGAAGGATATGGATTTTATAATATATTTGCAGGAGGGTGGAAAACAGATCAGAACTTTTACATACATATATAGTGTGCATTAATGGCCCCATCCCACCCACATTCCCCTTCTAACAAAGGATCAAATGCCTTGGCCATAGAAATTCCTGGCAGAATCCTATAAAAAGGTGGCCTAAATATCTAATGCTAGAGGAATTGACATTAGGTCAATGATATACCATTATATATAAATGCAATCTCGCAGTACAGCCTCACACATGCAGGATATCGACTGTTGCCAAGGTCTTGCTAACTTTGGATGAACTATCACAGTCCCACTGCAGATGAAGCTGTAAAGACCAGATGGTCCCATATTCAATTGTTTGAGAATTAGCTGGTATTAACAATTGGCCATTGCACCCCATGGCTAGTAAATGGGGAAGAATTTAGCCACAGGAAGTACAACATCGGCTAGGAAGCACGAGTCACATTAGTGAAGGATAGGATCAAGCTCTGCTGTGATTCTTTTTACAGTCAAATAATCCAATATTATTCAGCTTAGCTTCACGAAATAGCCACTTGGGCCAGATATTAGAGATCTGCAGCTACTTCTGGACCTGTACCCCAGCAGTCAGAATCATCAGACTGAGAAAAATTATCAAAATTAGAAAAGAACTGCATGCCCCTTCTAAAAACATAAGAACTTTGAAAGTGACAAATGGCTATTTTTCATATATTGTAATGTGCTATTTTCTAAAAATAGCATTTTACATTTGGTAATTATACACATGCAACAAAATATTGCTGAAATGTTTTCAAACCCAAGTCTAAATAGGTAAATTGACAGCCTTCATTAAAACGGTACATTGATAGAACAATTACAAATTAATGAATAACTTTCCATATTTCAAAACAAAATTGCAAATTCTAAACTATACAAGATATTTCTACAGACTCAAATAGGTTTTAAAAAATAGTCTCAATCACTGTTAGCAATTGAATTTCAATAAAGCACAATGCTAGGATATGAAATTTTCCACATAGCAGTCAGCATCCCCCCACCCTCAGGATTTCACAAAGGCATGATCGTGGGTGTTTGAAAGACATACTGTACCAATTATAGATTTTGTCTTTGTAATCTGGAGAGCACTTTGAGTAATTTAATATGATACACTATTGTTGGCTTATAGTCACTGTTGGTGGAGGAATTTCAGGTAATTAAGGATCAGCAAGTGTATTGGTACATCAAAGTTATGCTAAAGTGCCACATGTAAACGCAATCAATCCCCTTAGTGTACTAATCTAGTAAACATCTGATTTTAAATAAACATACACACATACTGTGTAGATATTTGATTCAGTAGTACTCACCCTTGTTGAGCTGCAGCTTGAGTATAGGTACTATAATCTACAAAAAGAAAAAATATGTTACTCAGCTAATTTTGGTGAATTATATAAAATTGATTCCTATTCTGCAAAATAAACCTATTTCAATCTTGAAGATCAAAACCTACCAAAATATTTGCAGTGGATAAATGAAATGTTACTTCCATTTAATTCAAGGCATAGTATGATCCATCATGATACATTTGGGCTTCCTTATTCAACCTCTAGACAATGGAGTATTTGCACAATAGTAGGAATATACAGGAGCACTTGTATTTTCTTACCAATTTTCTCTCCTCTCCTGAAAGGGAGAGAAAGAGTAAGAGCAAGTGAGAAAGAGATAAGTACAGAGGAGGTTGAGGAGGAACTCGCAGAACAGAAATGCAGGGCTTCAGATACAAAAATCAGCCCGCTTTGTTTGGAATTCATGAGGCCTGGGTGTAGCCATACTGCTAAATATGTTGCCAAGACTCACCAACTAGGCCTCCACATGAAACATGCTACTTTGGTAAGGTATTAAGAGGGTTATTTGGGCAAGGAAACCATACCCAATCAAGGCAAATAAGTAGGTGAGGAGAAAATGTAACCACCATTTAAAATTTAAAATAAAACCGTTGGTGTCATTGCAATGCTGACAATCCCAATACAATGGTGCCAGAATGACTGAACACAGCTGCCAATGCATGGGATCATAAATGATCATCTTGGGCCTTTGAAATGACAAAAATGTGTTTGCAAGCAAATTTACTCAAACTAAAGATACAACCATATCAGTTCTTTAAATTTAAAGTTCAGGCCTAGAAGTAAAGCCTACACAAGCACCCAAGACCATATATATGGGTTGATGCTCACCTCCCCTCACTCCAGAGAAAAGTGAAGGCTTGCATCATCATCCACATACCATTTGCTAATCCAACAGACAAGGAATTGAATTAGGAACTTTGCTGGTCTCTAATTTGGTACCATAATCAATGCAGTTATTCAGTAGCTACAGACAACTTTATCAGTCATAGATGCTATTCAACCACATTTTTTAAAAAAAGGATTGAACCGTGAATTTAAAGTGGCAGTGCATCAAATATCAATTTTAAGTATGTGATTACAATCACAAAAAAAGGAAAACAGTGGCTAAAGTAAATGTTAATCTCCTAGAAGAGGTGACTGGGGAATTAATAATGGAGAACAGAAAAATGGCAGACGCTGAACAAATATTTTGTATTGGGTCTTCATGGTAGAAGACACTGAAAACATCTCAATAGTGGATAATGAAAGGGCTATAGGGAGGGAGGAACTTAATATAATCGCTATCACGAATGAAGCAGTACGGTAAAATAATGGGACTAAAAGCGGACAAGTCGTCTGGATCTGATGGCTTACATCCTAGAGTCTTAAAAGTGGCTGCAGAGATAGTGGATCCACTGGTTGTAATCTACCAAAATTTCCTGGATTCTGGGGCGGTCCCAGCAGATTGGAAAACCACAAATGTAACACCCCTATTTTTTAAAAAAAGGAGGCAGGCAAAAAGCAGGAAACTATAGACCAGTTAGCCTAACATCTGTCGTTGGGAAAATGCTAGAGTCCATTATTAAAGGAAGCAGTAGTGGGACATTTGGAAAAGCATAATTCATTCAAGCAGAGCCAGCATGGTTTTATGAAAGGGAAATCATGTTTTGACAAATTTGCTGGAGTTCTTTGAGCAGGGTGGATAAGGAGGCACCAGTGGATGTGGTGTATTTCCAGAAGGTGCCACATAAAAGGTTACTGCACAAGATAAAAGTTCACAGGGTTGGGGTCAATGTATTAGCATGGATAGAGGATTGGCTAACAGAAAACAGTTGGGATAAATGGGTAATTTTCCAGTTGGCAAACAGTAACTAGTGGGATGCCACAGGGATCAGCACTAGGTCCTCAACTATTTACAATCTATATCAATGACTTGGGTGAAAGGACAGTGAAATATGTAGCCAAGTTTGCTGATGATACAAAGGTGGGTGGGAAAGCAAATTGTGAGGATGACAAAAAATCTGCAAAGGGATATAGACAGGCTAAGTGAGTGGGCAAAAATCTGGCAGATGGAGTACAATGTAGGAAAATGTGGTTATCCACTTGGCAGTAAAAATAGAAAAGCAAATTATAATTTAAATGGAGAAAAATTGTAAAGTGTTGCAGTACAGAGGGACCTGGGATCCTTGTGCATTGGCCTTTATTGCAAGGGGGATAAGGTGGCGATCGACAGATTTTTTAGCGCTAAGGGAGTAAAGGGTTGTGGGGAACAAGCAGGAAAGTGGAACTCAGTCCATGATCAGATCAGCCATGATCTTATTGAATGGCAAGGCAGGGATGAGCCAAATGGCCTAATCATGCTCCTATTTCTTGTGTTCTACCAAATGCCAGTCTGATGCCCTTTAAAAAAAATTATCCTTCCAACTACAAACTGCTATACTAATTATTGTTTATTTTCACTACCACCCAATTGCTTATAAAATTGCTTATAATATTTATTAAAAAAATGCTTATCCCTTACCCTATCAGTTTTCTCATCAAACCCAGTGTGCACATTTATAGGCATTTGAAAGTTACAAGAGAAACGGTCAGCAAAAATATATCGTTGTGTACACACATTGCAACAGTGGCGTGATAATTTAAGCCCCAAATCAACTGTTTCATAAATAAATGTATTTTCAAATGCTACGTTTGTACTTAACTCTTCCTCCCACATTGAAGGGGAAAGTTAAGGCACACAAAAGCTAGTAAGTATACAAACTTACATGAATCGGCATATCTTTCTCCCATATCCTTAGGGAACTACAATTTGTATTGTGTGATGTAATTACAAATCTACAGAAACTGTTCTCCTTCCTCGCATACATTGCTTTTTATTGAGTTGGAATATTACAAACTTCAGCTTTTGGTGGAAGAATTATTTCAAGTTTCTATCCAGCAGGGTTCATGGTAACTAACAGATCTCACTTCCTATGGGGGTAGGGAAGAAGAGGATGAAGGGCAAAGTGATAACCCATGTGTGTGTGTGTTTTTTTTAAAAAAGACAAATATTTTTGACATCTAGGATCTGCAGCTACCACTTGCAGATCCATTAAAGCTTCCTTCATTCTGCCAATCATCTCATACCTGTAATATCAATTTAGTAGCATATTCTGTTCCAAGTGTTATCTTGTGCACCAATTCAATTACGAAAAATGGTTTTCAAGAGTTAGTATTGATAACTCATGATATGCATGCCATCATTACAAATCCCATGGCCAGATTAGGGGTGTGAATATGCAGGTCCATAAATTAAAGTTAATGAAGTTATTTGCCATATTACAACATATTTGAAAGTCCAATTTTCTTTCCCATAGGAGGATCATTCGGTCAGCCCCAGCTCCTGGATATCAAACTTGAGAAACCCCAAGCCGGATAACAGAAAATGCTGAAAATACTCAGATCAGGCAGCATCTGTCGAGAGAGAAACAAAGTTAAAGTTTCAGGTCTGACAAAGGGTCATCGACCTGAAACATTAACTCTGTTTCTCTCTCTCCCCACAGATGCTGCTGGACCTGCTGTGAATTTCCATTCAGGATTTCTAGTATCTGCAGTATTTTGCTTTTGTATCAGCATCAGTTGAATTATGTATTTCACAGCAATGAAGGTTTCCACTTTGCACCCCCCCCCCCTCCCCCTAACTAGCATCCACAACATAAAATTGCATTGATTAGTATTATCTACTCGAGGACAGACTTGGTGAACAGGCAATTGACCCCTTGAGAACTTAATTGATGCATCTCCACAGGGGGTGAAAAAGGTTTAATAAAACATTGCCCAAGTTTAAGGTGAGAAGAAAGCACATTATTTTAGGTTTTCCCTCTCAGTAGGATAATGTATGTAGGAATTGTTTTGATAAATGCAGGATATACAAGTAAAATATACCACAGTCAAATTTTCAACATCTCATCATTTAATAAATTTGAACCTATTCAGGTCTAAAATCTTCAACAGGTCACAGTGACTTCTTCAGTGAAAGGCACTGAACGAACAGGACGAAAACCACCTCATGTCCAAGCTGTATATAAATAATTCAGTTCCCTGGAAGACTGCAAACGATTTGATTCCCAATATTAAAACCACTGGACAACATTGCAGACAGTTTAAGATTAACCGTTTGGCGCATCACGGAAAATATATTTTAAAACTGGAACAAAAATGTCAAACTTTGCTACACCACAAAATTATGTAGTCAGTTTTAATCGCTGTGGAGTCGGTTTTAATCGTTACGTTGGATCCCCGCCCCGACAAATAAAAATCAGCTAATTTCAGATTGTGTGCGACTCCATTTTGGCACGGGGCCAACATTTTTAATAAAACTATTTTTTTTTTGGGGGGGGGGGGGGGCAAAAAAAACACAAAAGCCCCAAATAAAACACCGCCCGACTCAATTTAAAAAGTCTAGGCGATCTTTTCAAAATCACTTTTTTTTAAAAAAAAGTTGGAAAATCCGCAAAGGCTACTTTATAAAACGTGTTAATCGCCGCCTTATGTTTTTCATATATATCTATAAACTAACCAGCCCTCAAAAATATTAAATCCGCTTACTGCCTCTTCCCTTCCCCCACCCTGGTTAGGCCGCGACGCCAACGGATTGAAATAAAACCATTTCCCCACCCCAGCCTCCTCCCTCGACTCGAAACTCCACCTCGGCGGCTCCCAAGGGCAGCGAATGGGCTGCCGGAGCGAGACGGCGGCTCGGAAGGACGAGCCGGGCCTAAGGGGGTGGGGAAGCGGGAGCCGCGAGGCTTTGTGGCGCAGATGCGTTCTCTCTCGGGTTGGCGGCTGGCTCGCACGATTGTTGGGGGGGGGGGGGGGGGGGGGAGGAGGAAGAGGTGGCGGCGATGGTGGTGGTGGGGGGAGGGGTAGGGTGTGTGTGGGCTCGCACAGGCCCAACGGCCGCCCGCTCGGCCTTTTTTTCTTCAAACCCCCCCCTCCCTCCTAAACACGCGACGTGGGGCCTACCCGAGTCGTCGTCGTCGTCCCCTTCCTCCCCGCAAAAACCTCCCGAGATTATACACAGAATAAATGCTAGCCGACGAAAGGGCCGCCTCTGGTCGGCTTTCGCGCGGTGGCCGAACGCCTTCAAATGCGATTTCCCCCAACAGTTACAAACTCCCCTCTTACCCGTCGACGCCATCTTCACCGACCTCTGACTGCCGAAACGCGCCTGCGCGAAGCCTCGACGGACTGTACCACAAATTTGGCGCCTTGCGCAACACACTCACACACACCGAGCGGAAATTTAAAAAAAAAAATTTCCCCCAAGAAAGACAAAAAAAAATAATAATCGATCTGACGTCCCCGTTCGATCTCGAGTTACTTTTCGAGAAAGAAAATAACCGTGTTTTTTTTTCCGCTCTCTTCCCCCACCCCCCCAACGCCCGACAAGAAAGCAGAACAAAAAAAAACACACGTTCGCCTCCGCCTGCCCCCCAATTCCCGGCCCGGGCTTATGGTAATGTTCACGTTCAACATCCACGTCGCTATTTAAGGAGCGAGCGACGCAAGGCCGTTGGCGTAAGACGCACGATCGGCGTGACGTGCTAACACGTTCGGCTGGAACAATGGAGAGAACTCGGGGCCGTGTTTATGGTTCCGGGAAGGAGTTGGTCGCGATGGAAACGCGGCCATTTCTCCCCTCCTCTGTTCGTCTTGTCTTCCACATTCTCAAAACATTTTCTCCTGAGGATTAAACCGCCACGGCGGCTTGAAATAACCAATAAAATAAAAGGCCCATTCTCACATCTCTCTTTTGGCTTTATACCTACCCCACTTTTCAAACATGTTTATAATGCGCTATAACCCGAGCCCGCCGCAAAAGGTGTAGGCCCCAAAATTTAAAGGCAGCACCGCCGCGGGCGGCGAGATTTTAACCGGGGTTGGACGCTAGTTTTTACCCCCCCCCCCCCCCCCCCGTGGTATTTTTTTTGCGGGGGGTTATTGGTGCCGAGGCCTAGGCTGTGTATCACCCCGGGGGAGCGAGGGTGGGTAGATGCGGGCTGAGCAAGCACATGGCCGGGGTGCACGGATGCCGCTCGCTCTCTGTCCGTTTCTGAGCCCGGAGTTTTGATTACTCGGCCGGCGGTGTGAGAGGGAGGGGGAGCATTTGGCTGAGGCACCGAGGAGTAGAAGATCGCCGTGGGGAGAGGTGTGTGTGTGTGTGTGTGTGTGTGGCGGGCATTGCAAGCGGTCTCCGGCCTCCAAACCCCGCCCGCCACCATGCCTGGGCACCGATAAACCTCGGGGGCTAGGCGATGTCGCTGACGAGAAGCTGCGTTGAGCAGCTGCGGGCCGGGATGAGGTCGGGCCTGAGCCTGGGCCGGGCCCGAGTGCCGAGCGCTAACGCGGCTTTCGTTGCCCTCGTTCTGTTGCTTTGGGTCTTTGGGGCCGAAGAGGCCTTTTCCCTGACAGCCGGCCGGGTGCTCGCTCACCGCCAAGGTAAGTGCCTCTGCCCCCATCCCCATCCACTTGTTGCACCGGCTGTGGAGAACCGGAGGGCGAGATTAAATTCTGATCCGAATTAACCTGATCACAAAACTACTTGAACACACGCAGCCTCTGGGGCTGAAAAAAGGCTAACATTTTGAACTAAAATGCATGGATCTCATTCCAATTAAGGCTTAAAAAGGGATTAAAAGAGGTTCAAAGGCTTCTGCCATCGTGTATTTTTTATAGGGGGGGGGGTCTGGAAAGGAAGGGGAGTGAAAAAGCAAGTTGCTAAGTAGCTTTAGGAATGTAGAGGTTTATCTGGTGGATCCCCATGTCTAGGAAATCCTAGAACAATACCCTCCAGTACTTATCCAATGACAACTACTTTTATTTATATAAAAGCAAAACACTGTGGATGCTGGAATCTGGAATAAAAACAGAAAATGCTGGAAGTCTCAGCGGGTCAGGCAGCATCTGTGGAGATAAAAAGAGAGTTAACATTTCGGGTCGATGACCTTTCGTCTTGTATTTATACAGCGCCTTTAATGTAGTAAATAATCAACATAGGCAGTCCCTCGAAATCGAGGAAGACTTGCTTCCACTCCAAAAATGAGTTCTTGGGTGACTGTACAGTTCAATATGGGAATTGCAGCCTCTTGTCACAGGCGTGACAAGCAATCGTTAAAGGAAGTGGTGGGTGGGGAGTCTAGTTTGCCACATGTTCCTTCTGCTGCCTGCGCTTGACCCCCACGTGCTCTCAACGACGAAACTCGGTGCTCAGCGCCCTCCCAGATGCTCTTCCTCCACTTAGGGTGCTCTTGGGCCAGGGATTCCCAGGTGCCGGTGGGGATGTTGCACTTTATCAAGGAGGCTTTGAGGGTGTCCTTGAAACATTTCCTCTGCCCATCTGGGGCTCACCTGCCTTATAGGCGTTCCGAATAGAGCGCTTGCTTTGGGGTCTCGTGTCTGGCATGCGGACGACGTGGCCCGCCCAACGGAGCTGGTCGAGTGTGGTCAGTGCTTCAATGCTGGGGATGTTGGCCTGATCGAGAACAATGACGTTGGTGCATCTATCCTCCCAATGGATTTGCAGGATCTTGCGGAGGCAGTGTTGGTGGTATTTCTCCAGCGCTTTGAGGTATCTACTGTATATGGTCCACGTCTGAGCCATATAGGAGGGCGGGTATCACTATAGCCCTGTAGCCCATACGCTTGGTGCCAGCTTTGAGGTCCTGGTCTTTGAACACTCTCCTCCTCAGGTGACCGAAGGTTGCGCTGGCACACTGGAGGCAGTATTGGATCTCGTCGTCTATGTCTGCCCTTGGTGATAGTAGGCTCCTGAGGTATGGAAAATGGTCTACGTTGTCCAAGGCCGCACCGTGGATTTTGATGACCTGGGGGGCAGTGCTGTGTGGCGGGCTCAAGTTAGTGGAGGACGTTTGTCTTCCGGATGTTTAGCGTAAGGCCTGTGCTTTTGTACGCCTCGGGGAAGGTGTTGACGATGGCTTGGAGTAAAACATCCCAAGGCGTATTCACCGCTGTACAGGTATCGTAGTTTAAAAACTCCCTGTTTAAGGCCATGCTTTGTTAATATTGATCATATTTTAGGCTTGAAAAAAATACAAATGGCTTGCATTTATAGGACTAAAGAAGTTTACAGCACATATGTGACTGTTGCTCTTTTGCAGATCAACCAAAAGCTAGTCCCTAAATTCTGATGAACTCTGTTTCTCTCTCCACAGATGCTACCCGACCTGCTGAGTATTCCCAGCATTTTCTGTTTTTATTAAGATTTCCAGCATTGTCAATATTTAGCTAATCCCACCACCCTGCTTTCTCCTTATTGCCCTGTATCTTCCTTCTCTTTATAGAACCCCTCATCACAACCATGCGACATCCCAAAGAAGTTTATAAACAATGAATTACTTTTTGCTGTGTAGTCACTTAAGTGGCAGTTTGGCTGAGTGGCAGCAGCCTAACCTCAGGCAGTTGCAGGTTCAAACCCCACTGCAGGATTTGAGCGCATAATCTAGCCTGATACTTAAGTGCAGTATTGCACCTCAACTCGCTGGAGATATAGCTGGAAACGATGTTTCCGCAAGATCCTGCAAATCCCCTGGGAGGACAGACGCACCAACATCAGTGTCCTCACCCAGGCCAGCATCCCCAGCATTGAAGCACTAACCACACTCGATCAGCTTGGCTGCGCAGGCCATTTAGTTTGCATGCCAGACACGAGGCTCCCTAAGCAATTGCTCTACGCGGAGCTCCTTCACGGCAACCGATCCAAAGGTGGGCAGTGGAAACGTTACAAGGACACCCTCAAACCCTCCTTGTTAAAGTGCGACATCATCACTGACACCTGGGAGACCCTGGCCGAAGACCGCCCTAGGTGGAGAAGGTGCATCCGGGAGGGTGCTGAGCTCCTTGAATCTCAACGCTGCGAGCGTGAAGAGGTCAACCGCAGGCAGCGGAAGGAGCGTGCGGCAAATCAGTCCCTTCCCCCGACGAATGTCTGTCCCACTTGTGACAGGGTCTGTGGCTCTCGTGTTGGACTGTTCAGCCACCAAAGAACTCACTTTAGTAGTGAAAGCAAGTCTTCCTCAACTCCGAGGGACTGCCTATAATTATTATTAGTGATTGCTACATTGTTGGAGGTGTTAATTTTTGGGTGACTATCCGTCTGTCTGTTCAGCTGGATGTAAAAGATCCCATGGGGTATTTTCCTAGGTGTGGCCAACATTTATTCCTCAACCAATGCCAAAAGATGAACTAATTATCTGGCATGGTACAGATTGTTGCATTGCTTACATAACTGACTACACGTCAAAAGTAATTAATGGGCTGTGAAGCACTTTAAGACATCCTGAAGAATGTGAACATAAGAAATAGGAGCAGGCCATTTGGCCCCTCAAGCCTGCTCCACCATTCAGTAAGGTCTTGGCCTCAACTCCACTTCCCCGCCCGCTCCCCATAACCCTTGACACCCATGTCATTCAATAATCTGTCTATTTCCACCTTAAATCTATTCAATGATCCAGCCTCCACAGCTCCATGGGGTAGAGTGTTCCAAAGATTCATGACCCTCAGAGAAGAAATTCCTCATCTCCATTTTAAATGGGCGACCTCTTACTCTGAAACTATGCCCCCTAGTTCTAGATTCCCCCACAAGGGGAAACCTCCTCTGCATCTACCCTGTCAAGCTCCCTCAGAACTGTATATGTATAAGATCATTGCTCATTCTTCTGAATAGTGTTCTATAAATGCAAGTTCTCTCATTGTTATTGCATAGATAAATGTGGCAGTAAAGTTATGGACAGCATGGTCCTGCAGACCATAAATTAGTGGGCCAGATAATCTGCCTTTAGTGGTGTTGGTTGAGAGGAATGTTGGCCAGGACAACTACCTCTAGCTTAATTTGTACAAAGGGATCTCGTGCATCCATTTTAACAAATAGATCAGTTTAACATCCGACAATGCAGCACTTTCCCAGTACTGCATTGAAGTGTCAGCCCAGCTTGCATGCTCAAGATATTATATATCTTGCTTTTTAAAGGTCAATCAGGTGTTTTTAATTTGAAAATAGTAACAAACTTATGAAGGATTTTCTATGTAGGTCTTAGTGTAAAGGTATTTGCTAAATAGTTTTTATTTGAAGAGGGAGAAGAGCCGGAACTGTACATCACCACTTGGCACAAATAAGAGACATGATCATGTCCTAGTGCAAGTTATCGCATTCCATTCCATTACCGCGCACCGCCCCCCCCCTCCCCCTCCACAACCCCCGATGTACCATTAATGGCAAAGCCTTCTGCCATCCTGCCCTAGCAAAAACTCTTCCTAACCACCTCTGCCTTGCTACCTCTTTTCCCCCACCCACAAAAACTTAAACTGTGCTTCTGGCCAGCTCCTAGTTTCCCTGCTATCTTGCTCAGGTTTCACCAACAATTTTGAAGCACCACATTAAAAAAAAGACTTAGATTTATATAGCGCCTGTTACGACGACCGGGCGTCTCAAAGCGCTTTACAGCCAATGAAGTATTTTAGGAATGTAGTCACTGTTGTAATGTGGGAAATGCACAATCAATTTGCACACAGCAAGCTCCCACAAACAGCAATGTGATAATGACCAGAAACTTTTTTTTTGTTATTTTGATTGAGGGATAAATATTGGCCAGGACACCGGGGATAACTCCCCTGCTCTTCTTTGCATTAGTGCCATGGTGATCTTTTATACTCACCTGAGAAAGCAGACGGCCTCAGTTTAACATCTCATCCGAAAGACAGCAGCTCCGATAGTGCAGCACTCCCGCAGCACTGCACTGAAGTGTAAGCCTTGATTTCTTTTTGCAATATATTTTGTTTTACTGAAGAAACCCTTCAACATAACAACTTGCATTTATATAGTGCCTTTAACGTAGTAAAAACATCCCACGGCGCTTCACAGTAATGAGTGTTGTCAGTAAAAATTTGACACCGAGCCATAAAAAGATATTGGGACAGGTGGCCAAAAGCTTGGTCAAAGAGGTAAGTTTTAAGGAGGATGGAGAGGCAGAGAGGTTTAGGGAGGGAATTCCAGAGCTTATGGACTAGGCAGCTGAAGGCATGGCTGCCAATGGTGGAGCAATACAAATCAGGGATACTCAAGAGGCCAGAATTCATAAAATGATTACAGCACAGAAGGCGGCCATTCAGTCCGTCGAGCCTGTGCCAACTCTCAGCTCGTCCCACTCCCCTGCCCTTTCCTCGTAGCCTTGCAATTTATTTTCCTTTGGATACTTATCCAACTCCCTTTTGAAAGATAAAATTGAGTCTGCTTCCACTACCCTTTCAGGCAGCGCATTCTAGATCTTAAGCACACACTGTAATTTATTTTTCTTGTATCGCCTTTGGTTCTTTTGCCAATCACCTTAAATCGGTGTCCTCTGGTTCTCGACCCTTCTGCCAATGGGAACAGTTTCTCGCTATCTACTCTGTCCAGATCTCTCATGATTTTGAGCACCTATCAAATCACCTCTCAATCTTCTCTGCTCCAAGGAGAACCACCCCAGCTTCTTCAGTCTGTCAACGTAACTGAAGTTACTCATTCCTGGAACCATTCTCGAAGGTCATCACATCCACCCTAAAGTGTGGTGCCCAGAATTGGACACAGTATTTCAGTTGGGGCTGAACCAGTGTTTCATGCAGGTTCAGCAAAACTTCCACACTTTTGTAATCTATACTTCTATTTATGAAGGCCAGCAACCCGTAAGTCTTTTTAAACTACTTTCTCAACCTGCCCTGTCATCAACAATGATTTATGCACACATACCCCCAGGTTTCTGTTTGTGCACCCCCTTTAGGATTGTACTATTTAGTTTACATGACCTCTCCTCATTCTTTCTTCTAAAATGCATCACTTCACATTTTTCTGCGTTAAATGACATCTGCCACGTGTCTGCCCATTTCACCAGCCTATGTCTTACTGAAGTCTTATCACTCGCCTCCTCACTGTTCACTATACTTTCAAGTTTTGTGACATAGGCAAATTATAAATTGTGCCCTGTACACCCATGTCCAAATCATTAATATACATCAAGAAAAGCAGTAGTCCAAGAACCAACCCCTGGAGAATACCAGTGTATACCTCATTCCAGTCCGAAAAGCAACCTTTCACCACTACTCTCTGCTTCCTGTCATTTAGCCAATTTCATATCCCGTTTATTCCATGGGCTTCAATTTTGCTGGCAAATCTATTATGTGGCACTTTGAACACCTTTTGGAAATCCATGTACACTACGGCAACCGCATTACCCTCATCAACCCTCTCTGTTACCTCATCAAAAAACTTAATCAAGTTGATTAAACACAATTTGCCTTTAACAAATCCGTGCTGGCTTTCCTTAATTAATCCACTCCTATCCAAGTGACTTATATTTTGTCCCCGATTACTGTTTCCAAAAGTTTCTCCACTACCGAGGTTAAGCTGACTGGCCTGTAGTTGCTGGGTTCATCTTTATATCCTTTTTTGAATAGTGTAACATTTGCAATTCTCCAGTCTTCTGACACCATCCCCGTATCTATGGAGGATTGGAATATTATGGCCAGTAGCTCTGCGATTTCTGCCCTCAATTCCCTTAGCATCCTAGGATGCACCCCAGCCGCTCCTAGCGGTTTATCTATTTTAAGTACAGCCAGTATTTCCAATATCTCTATCAATTTTTATCCTCTCAAGTGCCTCCAGTACCTCCTCCTTCACTACGTCTATGACAGCATCCTCTTTCTTGGTGAAGACAGATGCAAAGTACTCATTTAGTAGCTCAGCCATAGCCTTTGCCTCCATTAATACATCTATTTTTGGTCCCTAATCAGCCTCTCCTCTTACTACCCTTTTAATATTTATATGCCTATGGAAGACTTTTGGATTACCTTTTATGTTGGCTGCCATTCTATTCTCATACCCTCTCATTTACTTTCCCACTTCTCTGACCTTTCTGTATATAGCCTGATTCTCCGATGTATTTGCAACCTGATGTGTCGTACGTGCTATTTTTCTGCTTCATCATATTCACTTTGTTTCATCATCTAGGGATTTCTTAGTTGCCCTACCTTTCCCCCTCATGGGAATGTACCTCGACTGTGCCCAAACGATTTCCTCTTTAAAGGCAGCCCATTGTTCCACTTTTTGCCTGACAATCTTGGATTCCAGTTGACCCAGGCCCGATCCGTTCTCACCCCACTGAAATTGGCCTTTGCCCGGTTAAACATTTTTACTCTAGATTGCTCCCTGTCCTTTTCCATAGATAATCTAAAATTTATGATACTATGATCACTGTTCCCTAAATGTTCACCTACTGACACTTGCTCCACTTGATCTACCTCATCCCCCAATGCTTCCTCCCTCGCCGAGCTGGAAACATACTGATCAAGAAAGTTCTCTTGTACACACTTCAGAAATTCATCCCCTTCTCTGTCCTTTACACTATTATGATCGCAGTCTATATTAGGATAGTTGACTCCCCCCCATTATTACTACTCTATAGTTTTTGCACCTCTCTGTAATTTGGAGGAGGATAGAAATCCTGGGGGGTTGTATGGCTGGACGAGGAGAGAGATAGGAGGAACGAGGCGATGGCGAGGTTTGAACCCAAGGATGAGAATTTTAAAAGAGAGTTGTTGATGGTCCGGGACCCATTAGGGCTACATAATAAACCAATGAGCTTGAAGGAAGTGAATTATGTAGTCTTAATGTCATACCACACGTGTTCAAGACTGGAGATTGAAATACATGTAACATCCTGCATTTATATTGTCTTTAATTTATATCATGGGTTTTTATAAGCTCTGCACACCCTAAAGTGCCTCACAGCCAATTTAAGTACTTTGGAAGTGTAACACAGGGAAATGTGGCAACCAATTTATGCACAGCAAGATCTCACAAATAGTATTGAGATAATCTGCTTTTGGCAGTGTTGGTTGTAGAATAAATATTGCAGGACACGGAGAACAAACTCTTCTTTGATTAGTGCCATGCTTTTACGTCTACTTGAGCAGGTATCTGGAGCCTCACTTTAACAGGCTAGAATGTCTACCAATTAATTGTTTTTTCAGTTGTAATTTTTATTTTTGACAGCAGAATACATAAGTTGCACATATTTATAGGCTCATCAGTTATATAATTGGATTTAAAAAATTTACTCACAGAATTCCTTTTATTGTACTCCCATTTGCACATTACCTACCTGTGTCTTGGGCCTGGGATCTGCATTACGTTCTCTCCAGCCTCACTTGTACTCTCATTGACTTCTCCTTGTAGTGCAGCTCAACTGCATGTTACTGGGGCTCTATTGTACACAATTGTGTAAGGTTTCAGAATCACTTATTCTTTTTGTGGCATTTTTCCTCTGGCATACCCACTTGTGCAATCTTTCTTTATTCCAGTTCCCTACCTGCTAGTCCACATTACCAACTCCACTTTCTTACCTGCCCACCCACGTTACTGATCTTTTAGTTTCCTACCTGCCCACCCAGACTACCAATGTCCTGTTCTGTAGCTGGCCACACTCATCCCTTCCTTCAAACTGCCAAACTAGAAATATGCAGAAGAAAAAACATGACAGGAGGTAAACATCAGACTGCAAAAGCACAACAGGAAAGAGGAGAGGAAAATAAGCAAGCAGGAAAGGATCGTCAGCAAGAAGTAAACAACCCAAACATTCCCGAGTCAATAGATGTTTCCATAGAGCCACTTGATGGGAAGTGACTTGAGATAGCCTTAGGTTGTTGAACGTTCCCTCTCAGTCTGCCAATCACAGCTCTTTGAATCGGGTTTGGAATGAGGAAATTGAGAATCCAATATTGCCCAGTTAAACTGCAGTGTTTGGTAAGTAAGGACCACTGACTAAGTGTTACTAGTCCATAGGATCAGTGAATGTGCCCGAACATTTACTTCCCACAAGAAAAGATTCTTGTTAGAGTTCTTTACAAAGTACACCAACAAATATTTGTCTATAAGGCACAGTAAATCTATTTTTTGTATCTTTGCTGTTGGAACAATATATTTTATTTTTGGACTGTGATCCAATGACTTTTGTATGCAACTAGTTATCTGGGTAACAATTGTGAAGCTTTAATTTCAACCATTGACAGGCATAATGATTCCACCAGTTGGAAGTGCGGAGCTTCAGCGGCAACCCCTTACCTCTCTGAAGCTTCTAAACCTTGTACCCAGCTTCCAGGAAAAGTACTCCAGTAGCTGTTGTCCCAAGCCTCAGTTTCCGCTTCAGTTAGCTGGATATTAGCCTTCAGTGTGGTGGAAAAACAACTCGCAATTATGCCAGCTATTTTGATATTCCAAGTATTCAGGTCCAGGGTTATGTATCAGGCTTGCGTATCAATTTGGCAGAGTGTGCCTGTCATGATGCTGACTCCTCCAGATTATAGGATAAGGCCCTTGATAGGTCGGAACAAAACAAAGGGGAGAGAGAAGACCAGAGAAAAGTCAAGAGGCAGGTCTCCTGTCACACAGGGGCACTTAATGGCTTCAAAACCCATGAACAGTTTAAAAAAAAAAAAATATATATATTTATTGAAAACTGCAGAATGATGTGAAGAAGTTATATGTGGAAATGGAAAGACATTAGAAGAATAAGGAAATGAAATGGCTCCATAAAGCTGTGGAAAGACAACAGATAAGACTTGCCCCATTGTCTTGCGTCCAGTTTTCTTCTTCATTTCGCATTATTTTGGAGTGATTTTTTAGCCCTATGTCCCTGCTTGCACCCCCTACATTTTGAACTATAGTCAGCTGTATGCTGCCTTGCTTCCCCAATCTGCTGCAACAATCTCAGCTCTGCACTTTGGAATTCTCTTCCAAAACCTCTTCACCTTGTTGCCTCATTGACGGTGCCCATCTCTCCTCCTTACTTCTGCTCAAATCGAAATCCTCCCCTCTCCATCTCCATTTTTTGAAGCCTCTTGGAAAATTTTGCTACATTAAAAATGTATTATACAAATTCAAGTTGTTCCTCAGCTCAAAGCCAGCTTCATGGCTGCAGTAAATGTATTTGCCTGAAGATATTGAATTGTTAAAAACAGAAAATGCTGGAAATACTCAATAGGTCAGGCAGCATCTGCAGAGAGTGAAACAGAGTTAACGTTTCAGGTCAATGATCTTGGGGTACAGTTACAGGAGTGCAAATAGCCTTCTGGTACCTTGCACAAATGGGCATTTCCCTTTGAGCTGGACAGTAAATGGTGGAAAGTTACTGGGGAAAGGAATATCATAGTCGAACCTCTGTATTAGAGCATACAGCAGTGTTTCAGAATGGGCTTAGGGCTGCTTCAAACTAATTAAGGTGCTGTGGTATAATCGATATCTTTTGAATTAATGTTCATATTGCCGCCCACTGGTTTTCAGGAACATGCCATGAAATATTAAAACTTTGAGTCTCCCAAGTGACAGTTACACAGGCATGATTTTTTTTAAGCCAATGATCTTATTGAAAGTTGGATCAATGTAGTTTTTGGTACCAGACAGGATTGGACTTGGTCACGATGCCCCCACAGTTAAATGACAGCTCGTCTTTCTATAGCATCATAATGTCAAGGTATAATTGGAAGAGTTAGACGTAACCAAAGAGATGGTTGGATATATAGGTTTGTTGAAGCTAAAAGCCTGAGGTGCAAGTGAGAAACATGAGGCAGAGGGAGCTCCTCATGTTTAATGTAGGGCTGAGACACCTGAAAACTTTACCACCAATAATGCAGCAGAGAGAAGGATGGTGTACAATAAACTGAAGGGTTTGGGACAGGACATTAAACTTGGAGATCATGGAGGTGGGATGGGCAAGGCTGTGGAAGGATTTATGATGAGGACAAGGATTTTAAAATTTTGTTGGGAAATAAGGAACAAGGATTGTTGGGTAGGCAGAACAGGTAGCAGAATTTTAGCTAGGTAACAGTTTAGGAGTATTGAGGTAAATTGCAATGCGACAACTGCTGCCCTGGCTCATATCAGTTCCTGGAAAAATCATGCTACAAGTTCTGCACTTTCAAAAGGCATTTTAAGTACCTCATAAAAGTTGAAGACTCGTAAATTTGGGGATGAATTAGCCAAGTGGATTGTTAACTAGCTAGATAATAAGAAACTTGAGTGACCGGGGTATTGCCAATTCTACTCTTCTGATTGGACAGTGAGGATGACCCAGGTGTCACCAATCAAAATCAAATTAAAAGTGCTCTCTTTTTTTTTAAAAAAAAGGGGCACAAACAATAAAATCCAACTATAAATAAAACCAAAGGAAACTTAATAAATTAGAGACATTGGGCTGGAAATTACCCAGCCTGTCGTTATTTGATAAATAACATCATTTTAGTGAATAAATAATAAAAATCACTTTTTTTTTTAAAAAGGGGATAAAATACATCTGTGTTAAAAATGGCGATCGACAATTTTAGCCTGAGGCCTATCAACGCCAAAAATACAGGCCCTGGAAGGGGAGAACACAAAAAAAATTGCAAAAAATCAAATCACAAAACATTTACAAGACCCTTAACTAAATAATTGCTGCAAAAGAATTAATAAAACCTTTTAACTTACCTTGTTTTGCAGGTCTTCCTACTTACTGACGTTTCTGAGGCAGCAACGGCAACTTTTCTCGTGCGTTTTCTTTTCATCCCAAAACAGGTTCACCGAATGGCCAAACTTAGGCGGTGGGGTTTATTTTCACGTTGCACCAGGCAATCCACTTTCTACCATTATTTTCAAAACGCCATTCTTAAGGTTTGGGGAATTTGGACTACTTCATTTTAAGAAGCAAAAAGCACTTTTAACGCAAAAAAATTGCATTAGGCTGTAGAAATTCTAGCCCATTGTTCCTTGTGGCTACAATGCATGCCAGTCCCTCCGGTGCCCATCGGTTGCAGAAGAGTTACCGCCCATTCAACTCTGTGCCATCTGTATTTTAAGAGGGCTAGCCAGAAATTTCTAAGAAGCAAACTGGATATCAATACTTTTCATAAAAGCCATATTTACCATGTGTCTCATGATGGAGGTGTCAGTTATTAAGATATTTAATGAATTGTCATCAACAAAGCAAATCTTAGAAATAGAGGTATGATCATTCTCTTCCCCCTTCCAGTTTTGGTGAAAATCTTTATTGACGGCAATTAAAATGAGTGGTGTTCAAACTGGGAGCATGAACCAGTATAATCTTCAACGGATCTTTTCTAGTCTACAGACATGAACTGAATTGATACCGAGCCACATAGAGATATTGGGGCAGGTGACCAAAAGGTTGGTCAAAGAGGTAGGTTTTGAGGAGTGTCTTAAAAAGGAGAGGCAACAAGGTTTGGGGTTGTAATTATAGAGTTTAGGACCTAGGCAGATGAAGGCACAGTAGGTCAATGGTGGAGCAATGGAAATTAGGGATGCACAAGAGGTCAGCATTGGAGGAGTGCAGAGTTCTCGGAGGGCAGTAGGAGCTAACAGTGAAGGGAGGGGCAAGGTCATGAAAGGATTTGAACACAAGGATGATAATTTTAAGAGCAGGGTGTTGCTGGACCAGGAGTTAATGTAGGTCAGCGAGCACAGGGGTAATGGGTGCACGGGCCTTGATGTGAGCTTGGATACGGGCAGCAGAGTTTTGGATAAGCTCAAGTTTCTGGAAGGTGGGAGGCCAACCAGGAGAACATTGGAATAGTTGCCTCCTCAATGAATGGAATGCAGTCTCAGATTCTCTCCCTGTTGGTAGGTTTTGCCTTGTTTTCTCACCTATACTGTCCAGAAGACTGGTTGTCAGTTTCCAGATCTCCATCAGTGAAAATGGCAGTGATTCAAAACAACACATCTGAGATTTCCTTCCCTACTCAATGTAACTCAGATTAGCAACTGAGGGATCAAACCTGTATGCTCTCACTACTTTGACATTTTGTGTTAGTGCTCCATTACACTGTCTAATTATTCTTAAGCCTATATTACTCCTTTAAAACCTCATGTTATCACCTTGCTGGACTCCCTCCATAGAATTCCTTTATCCAAGAGAAGAGATGGACTGCTTGTTCTCATCCACTGGCAATGTTGCTTTTGACCAGCTGTCAGGAGTTAAAAGAGCATGATCCTGTGGAGAATACCATAAGCTTTTTTCCCTCTCTTGTGAGGAGATGGTTGACCAATCATCATCAACTTCCTGTGGTAGTGCTGCTGATTTGGGGAATGAAACCTGAACTATGTTAGTGATGCAAATTGCTCATTAAAGTGACATTTATAAATTTGCTGACAACGCAAATCATATAGAATGCATCATGCAAAGCTAGTCAGTTGAGCTAATGATTGCATTTATTTACATTAAACATAATTTCCCCAAGTGAAAGTAAAAGCAAAATTGACAACAAGATGAACCATTGTATTTTGAAGAAAAGTGCCTGGAAGTATTTGTAGTCATTTTTTTAAAAAGTCAATTAGTGTAAGGTAGTGATTGATTACACAAAGACAAGAAGCCTTTTGGCCCTAATCACCTTTAATAGCTCCACAGATTCTTTCTATGTTTTTGTGATGAGTTGCAAGTACATGGCATGAATTAATTATTACTTTTGGCACGAGGTGTGAATTGGGATATAGACATCAATAGTTTGTAAAACAAAAGCAAAATACTGTGGGTGCTGGAAATATGAATTAGAAAATGTTGACAAATACTCAGCAGGTCAGGCAGCATCTGTGGAGTGAGAAACAGAGTTAATGTTTCAGCGCGATGACCTTTCATCAGAGCTGGAAGATGGTAGAAATGAACAGCTTTTAAGCAAGTAAAAGAAAAAGGAGAGGGGGAAGGAGAGACAATGGGAAAAGGTGATAGGGTGGAGGGCAGGAGCAATTAAATGACAAAGGGGATGATGGTGCAAGGCAGAAGGGGTGGTAATGGATAAAGTAAAGAAACAAAAGATGGGTCCAAAGGAGGTGTAAATGGTAACAGCAGATTAGCAACGGTGGAGGGAAGCATGGCAAATCTGGCAAGGAGGAGAAGGCTCCTATTGCTTGGGAATGTGGCGGAGAAAGGTGGGTAGACCCCAGGCATGTGGACATGTACCGGGATCCCTACCCCAAGCACTAGCCCACACCTCCTCTACTCCCAGTCGCTCTGGTGCTGCCAGCCTTCATTACTAGCATCTGCTGTCCAGGAAAATGGGAGCAGTGGTTAAGATCTAAAGTTGTTAAACTCAATGTTAAGGCCGGAAGGCTGTAAAGTGCTTAATAGAAAGATGAGGTTGTGTTGAACTTCACTGTTACAGTGTAGGAGGCCGAGGCCAGAGTGGTCAGAATGAAAATGGAATGGACAATTAAAGAAAGAAAGACTTGCATTTATTTATATAGCGCTTTTCACGGCCACCGGACATCTCAAAGCACCTTTCAACTATCTTAATTGCTAACCAAAAATCAAGTGCCCCCTAATTAAAGGGGGGCACTAAAACCGACTAAATAAACCACTTAAACTTTTGACGTTAATGGATCAAATTAAAATTTAGTTGCTGGGGGTGATGATGCACTCCAGTCCCTCCGGCGCCCACCTCTCACGGAAGGCCGAGAGTGTACCAGTGGACACCATGTGCTCCATCTCCAGGCTCACCCTGGCTCGGATGTAACCGCGGAAGAGAGGCAGGCAGTCGGGCTGAGCAACCCCCTCGACCGCCCGCTGCGTGGACCGGTTGATGGCCCCCTTGGCCATGCCCAGGAGCAGTCCTATGAGGAGGCCTTCCGACCTGCCTGCTCTCAAAGCGCTTTACAACCAATGAAGTACTTTGGAGTGTAGTCACCGTTGTAATGTGTGAAATGCGGCAGCCAATTTGCGCACAGCAAGCTCCCACAAACAGCAATGTGATAATGACCAGATAATCTGTTTTTGTTATGTTGATTGAGGGATAAATATTGGCCAGGACGCCAGGTATAATTCCCCTGCTCTTCTTCGAAATAGTGCCATGGGATCTTTTCGTCCACCTGAGAGGGCAGACGCGGCCTCGGTTTAATGTCTCATCCGAAAGACAGCACCTCCGCCATGCAGCGCTCCCTCAGCACTGCACTGGAGTGTCAGTCTAGATTTATGTGCTCAAGTCCCTGGAGTGGGACTTGAACCCACAACCTTCTGCCTCTGAGACTACCCACTGAGCCACAGCTGACACTGTCAAAGGACTGGAAGCTCAGGGTCACACTTGCGGTCCGAACAGAGGTGTTCAGTGAAGCAATCCGCGTTTTGCCTTCCCAATGCAGCAAATACAGTATATGAAGTTTGAAGAAGTACAAGTAAAACTCTCCTTAATGGATGTGTAGACCTGCTGGAAGAACAAAACATTTTTTATGTTTGGCAGCCCTCCATAAAGTATGCTTCTAAAGGAGTGGCCGAAGGTAGTGTTAATAAAGTACATACAGGAGGAGTAGGGTTTTCTCCTGGAGTCACCAGGAAGTGAAGATTAATCTCAGGGACACTGGCGAGCAATGTGGGAAAAAAGTCATGGGAACATTTTGTTTATTAGTTCTAAAAATATTGGAGATGGGGAATAAAGGCTGCTTAACTAGAGGGAGCAGTTGGAGATGGCAGGTCATGTGATGAAACATCCAGGAATACATCCAACAAAAGTTTGCAACCCTGTACAGTAATGGAGGGGAAGGGCATTTTGACAAAGTGCACTGTGCTATTTTTAATCTGCAAACAGTTGTTAAACCAGCAGTAATTAATGCTACTTCAATTCTCCATCCAACTCCCACTCTGACCTCTCTATTTTTGGCCTTCTAAACTGTTCCCCTGAAGCTGAAGGCAAGCTTGAGGAACAACATATTTTTCTATTGTACTCTGCAGCCCTCTGGTCTCAATATTGACTATTAACGACTTCAGTCCTTAACTATAACTCATATTTGCTCTCTGGTAAGAGATGCTGGCAATGCTGGCTTTTCAGGGAATGTGGAGAAGGAGTGGATTGGTGCATGAAATAAAATAGACTATTGTTAGAGGCAGGTAAATGGAATTAAGGTGCAGATCAGCCAGGTTAAAATTGTGTGGCAAAGCAAGCTCAAGGGGCTGAATGGCCTACTGCTAAAGATTTTAAATAAATCCCCATATATGTCAGAACCAAGATTTGTTCATTATTAATTGATGTATTAGGGATTATGTACAAGATTATGCATCAGAGTATTGTTCCCTGAAGTAGGGGATGAACATGTACTGTGGAGATGTCCTCATGGAATCATATATAGATATATATAGATGGGGCAGGAATCATTTATAGACCCCGGATGGAGCACTTTGCATCTGTATTCACCAAGGAAGAAGATGCTGCCATAGACATGGTAAAGGAGGAGGTAGAGGAGATACTGGATGGGATAAGAATTGATAAAGACGACGTAAGAACATAAGAAATAGGAGCAGGAGTAGGCCATAAGACACCTTGAGCCTGCTCTGCCATTCAATAAGACCATGGCTGATCTGATCTTGGCCTCAGCTCCACTTTCCTGCCTGTTCCCCATAACCCTTGACTCCTCTATAGTTCAAGCATCTGTCTATCTCAGCCTTGAATATATTCACTGACTCAGAAAGATACTAGAAAGGCTGGCTGTAATTAAAATAGAGAAGTCACCAGGACCAGATGAGATGCATCCTACGATGCTGAGGGAAGTGAAGGAAGAAATCGCGAAGGTACTGGCCATAATCTTCCAATCCTCCTTATAAATAATGAGGAGAGGAAATATTGCTTTGGGAGTCTCGTGTTAGTTCGTTAGATATATTCAAAAGGGAGTTAGATGTGGCCTTTACGACTAAGGGGATCAAGGAGTGGAGAGGAAGCAGGAATGGGGTACTGAAGTTGCATGATCAGCCATGATCATATTGAATGGTGGTGCAGGCTCGAAGGGCCGAATGGCCTACTCCTGCACCTATTTTCTATGTTTCTAAACTAAAGGGGGTACATGAACACGTGCACAAATCATTAAAGGTGACAAGGCTGGTTGAGAAAGCAGTTAAAAAAGAGGATGGTGCCAAAGGAGTGGAGAATTGCAAATGTTAAATCATTGTTCAAAAAAGGGTGTAAAGATAAACCCAGCAGCTATAGGCCGGTTAGTTTAACATTGGTAGTGGGGAAGCTTTTAGAAACAATAATCAGGGACAAAATTAACAGACACTTGGACAAGTGTGGATTAATTAAGGAAAGCCAGCACAGACAAGCCAGCAAAGTTGAAGCCCATGGAATAAAAGGGACAATGGCAGCATGGATAAGAAATTGACTAAGTGGCAGGAAATAGTGATGAATGGTTGTTTTTCGGACTGGAGTAAGGTATACAGTGGTGTTCCCCAGGGGTCGATACTAGGACCACTGCTTTTCTTGATATATATTCATGATTTGGATCTGGGTGTACAGGGCAAAATTTGCAGAAGACACAAAACTTGTGAAAGTACAGTGAACAGTGAGGAGGATAGTGATAGACTTCAAGATGACATAGACAGGCTGGTGGAATGGGTGAACACATGGCAAATTAAATTTAATGCAGAAAAGTGTGAAGTGATACATTTTGGTAGAAATAATGGGGAGTGGAAATATAAACTAAAGGACACAATCCTAAAGGGGGTGCATGAACAGAAAGACCTAGGGGTAAATGTGCACAAATCATTGAAGGTGGCAAGGCTGGTTGAGAAAGCAGTTAAAAAAGCTTACGGGATCCTGGGCTTCATGAGCAGAGGTATAGAGTACAAAAGCATGGAAATTATGATGAACCTGTGAAAAACATTGGTTCGACCTCAATGAGAGTATTGTGTCCAATTCTGGGCACCGCACTTTAGGAAGAATGTGAAGGCCTTAGAGAGGGATGAGGGACTTCAGTTACGTGGATAGATGGTGAAGCTGGGGTTGTTCTCAGAGCAGAGAAGATTGAAAGGAGCTTTGATAGAGGTGTTCAATATCATGAGGGGTTTGGACAGAGTAAATAGAGAGAAACTGTTCCCACTGGCAGAATGGTCAAGAACCAGAGGACACAGATTTAAGATGATTGGCAAAAGAACCGAAGGTGTCATAAGAATGTTTTTTACACAGCGAGTGGTTAGGATCTGAAATGCACTGCTTGAAAGGGTGGTGGAGGCAGACTCAATCACTGCTTTGAAAAGGGAGTTGGATAAGTACCTGAAATAAATTTTTTTGCAGGGCTACGGGGCAAGGATGAGGGAGTGGGACTAGCTGAACTGCTCTTGCAGAGAGCCAGCACGGGCTCGATGGGCCAAATGGCCTTTTTTCGTGCTATAACCATTCTACGATGGGCTTAATGGCTTTTTCTCACTGGATTTTCTTACATTCTTTTAGGCTAAGACTACTGTAGGGTAAAAGTTCAGAAGTCCAAGAGTATCCAGACACTGTATCTATTTGGATAAGTAATAGATCTTAATCATCATTAATTGCATGTGTATATTGTTAGATAAAACTAGTGCAGTTGTTTATATGGGGAGGCAGAAGCAAAATCCATTGCACACTGATTTAATAGAGCATTGTGAATGTGAAGTACTACTTCATGATCAAAAAAGTTACGAAACAAACATATCCTGAAGCCTCTCCATTGAAGTTATATAACATTTACAGAATAGTTACCTAACGGCCCTGCAACCACTATTATTTCAGAGCAAAACAAGAAAGAAAAAACAAAGTTCAGCAAAAAAAAAGCAAGTTTAAGTATCTCGGGGACTCTAATGTCTGTAAAGTACCACACATTCAATCTCTGGATTTTGCTGAGTTAGCTGACCTCGGAGAGCTGGACGTTGGGTTAATACAATTGGTGTCCGCATTTCTGGGTTAGCGAGGAGAAAATTGGCCAACATTCCCAGTCCTGATCACTATCCAACAATGCTTGCTGGCAGTGTGAATGTTGGGTGGGGATGGGTGGGCTTGACTTTTGTACCTCTTGTTGGGAATGGGGAGGCAACCACTGAAGTATTCCCAGCAAGCAGTCAGTGCCAGAATATTTGGGTGGGGGGAAGGAAATTCTGTATTGCTGAATTGTAATAGTAACTGGATGCAAGATTCTCCCCATTTGACTTTCAATAATGTTGTTTTAATGCTAGTGTGTTGTTCTGTGGGTGATGACAACGTTCCTCCAAATGGTTGTTCTTCCTGTTTAAGCCTAGTAATGTTGATAAGCTTCTTGTTTGAGAGTCACCACAGCTTATCTTTACCTACACATAATTCACTTTCCACCAGGGAAAGATCCTAGGGGCCACCAAGTAGTGGTGGGAGCCCTGGCCAATTTGATCCTCTTTTGGCTCAGGGACACGAAGGCTAGTTGTGCCTCCCCCACCAGTACAACTGCCTGAGAAGTGCAAGTTCAGGATAGACCAGACACGGAACCTATTTGTGTCCTTCAGCACTACATCAGGCAATGTTTTTGCTGCCTGCCCCAATGGGTGAGTTGAACTTAAAACTGGGCGCATTATTGATATTAGCTTTTGTGGACTGTTTAGGAAAGAATGATGGCAGTATGTTGTTCTGTGGCTGATGACAACTTTCCTCTAAATGGCTGTTCTTCCTGTTTAAGTCTAGTTAAGTCAGTGACTAATACCATATCGAATGGTGCCAATGCCATTTTGTTCACAATCACGATTTTCTGTATACCCCTGCAGTTTAGCAGTATCTTGACATTATTGCCGAAACATATAATTTGGAAATGTGCTGAAGTATTAGTAATTTGCCTCATTAGTAGATGTAAATTAACTATCTTCTATTCTGTTTTATTCCAACAGTGTACCGCTTACTGGGCTACTGTTTTTCCCATGGCAATATCTTTACTTTGCTCGTCAACGTTGCCTTGTTAGTTGTCCTGGGCAGCCGTCTGGAGCAACGGTTGGGCACCATTCGATATCTCTACCTCTCTGTCCTTTTTGCTGTTTTATCTGCACTTCTTTATCTGCTGTTGGTAAAACTACTAAGTTTTGATGAAACCCCAGTGTGTGGTTTCACAACTGTTCAATTTGCTATGGTGACACTAAGCTGCCGTAGTTCTGAAATGAAAAGGACCGTCACTGTAGCTGGAATTAGTACAGCAGCTGTACCTTGGATACTTCTCCCAGTTGCCTATCTTGTTATCCCGGGTTCATCCGTACTTCTTCATATCTGTGGAGTTATTGTTGGGCTGATCTGTATCCTTTCTGTTAGTTGCAGTACAGTAGGTTAAAACTCCGGTAAGCTCTCCAGCTATTCAGTTGGTAACAGTAGAGATGTATAACCAAACAGTTTCCAGGTTGGACTCCCAGTCAGCGTTTTTTAAATTATATACAGCAGATGTGAACATTTCTTTCAACTGAAATGTAGTTTTAATGGCGATTGTTAAAAGCACTGAAGGTGATCCAGGAGGATAGGCAGCAATTCAGAATTGTACAGATTTTTTCCAAATGTTTCTCTCACCCCTCTTGAACCTACTGGTATGAACTTTGAAGGAGGATTTGGGACATTCCCTCTGGAATATTTAGAATTTCACATTAAAAATGGTACATTCTGGTTAATTTCAAAATTGATAGATTTTTAATCTAAAACAATTATAGGAAACATAAATGACCTTTTTTTTTAATCCCGATTGAACAAACCCAGCATATCCTCACTTTCCAAAGCTAAATGAGTAAGCACTCTGCCCAGTAACCAGAGATGCATTTTGTCCTTTTCCCTGATACTCCACACTGCTGATACTTGCTCCTACTCCTTCCTAATGCTTTACTTTGCTCCAAGAATGGAGTACGTGTCCCTCACCGTGGCAGGAATTCCCGACACAATCCATCATGATGTCACAGGATAATGATGGACAAAGGAGGCCATTCAGCCCATCTTAATTCATCTATTCAAAGTGCGTTAAAAATCTCTTTGCCCAATTGTTTCTTAACTGATTCTAGGGTTTTTGCCTCTACAACTTTATTCCACACATTGATCACTCTTTTGTGTGAAGAAGAATTCCACGATATCAGTCATGAAATTGCCTTTCACTAGTTCAAGAATCCCAACCTGCTGTCCACAGCAGAGAGTGTCATCCTAGCCCAAAGCAACAGTGTTGGGTAACATATGAAATTAGGACGCAGAATGAGAAGAGTGGCAGGGAAAGGGGTGGCTGTGATCTCCTGACCAGATCCCTTGAGGCTGGAAATTAGCTGTTGCAGCATGACAACTGATTTTGCTGCCTCAAGAGCAGACACTTTGTACACCAGCCTACCCTGCTGATTATATCTTGGGAGCTTTTCTGTCTCATTAAGAACATAAGAAATAGGAACAGGAGTAGGCCATACGGCCCCTCGAGCCTACTCTGCCATTCAATAAGATCATGGCTGATTTGAAAGCAGAGTAGAGAATGCGGGCTGCACTCTTCACAATCCCCTCAGTATGACCGAAGTATCAAATTGAAAGGTCTGTTTGTATGTTAGATATTACTGCCATACTTTTGGAAGTTAGTCTGGGATTTGATATGAACTTTTAGTTCTATGATTATATACTGAAACAATTATTCTATATTTTGCAATTGAGAAATAAAATAGAAAGGAAACATTTGATATTTCAGCTGATGCATAACATGGTAGAGGTATTACAGCCAGAGGTGTCTCATGTAAAAAGAAAGATTTGCATTTATATAGAACCCTTCACAACCAAAGTGATTTACAGCCAATGAAGTACTTTTTGAACTGTAGTCACTGTTGTAGGAAACGCGGCAGCCAATTCGTGCACAGCAAGCTCCCACAAATAGCAATGTGATAATGACCAAATAATATTAATTGTTATGTTGATTGAGGGATAAATATTGGCCAGGACACGGGGGAGAACTCCCCTGCTCTTCTTCGAAACAGTGCCATGGGATCTTTTACAAGAGAGCAGACGGGGCCGTCATTTAACATCTCATCCAAAAGACAGTGCCTCCCTCAGTACTGCACTGGAGTATCAGCATAGATTTTTTGTGCTCAAGTCCCAGGAGTGGGGCTTGAGCCCACAACCTTCTGACTCAGAGGAAAGAGTGCTATCCACTGAGCCACAGCTGACACAATGTAATACATTGCCAACTGTCTTTGAAGAGTGCTTCTAGTTGCAATGTATTGCACCATGTGTGAATTTTCAGGTGAGATGGAGAGAAATTGTGATCAACCCCATGGCATAAAAGATATCAAACGACCTGCTATATAAATATTTACTCCTCTAAAGTACAATTTTCTTTAATTATGTGCATTGCTTAATAAAATCTTTGTTTAGTCTGTTAACTCAGTGGGTATTTTTTAATTATGGAGTGCAGTCATTTTCATGAGCTCAGAAATATATTCATGTAAATAAGAGATGTAAATTTAGATATTCAGAATCTTCCACACCCATATACAGTTTTACTGCTTTGAATGTCCTTGACACTATTTTTATTCAGATAGCTATAGATTTTTCTTTTGCCTGGAGTTGTCAGACTCAGTGATAGAATCTGTTGAAAGACTGGCTATCTGTCGATTCCTGCAACTTAGCTCCTGGATTCCATTTATCTTCTCTCCAGTACAATATCAGCTTCCTGTTAGAAGTAACATTGAAAGGTGAGCAGAATATTTTAAATTAGTTGTTTAGGACTTTCTGTCCATATATAATATACAGTAAAAATGTTGTGTAAAAGTAATTTTTATGTACAAGTTTCACTCTTCCCCACTTTATGGTTACCTGTTGAATACTCATATGTTAAAGTACAATATTGAATTGTGCTTTTCTTTGCAGCACATTTTATTTTGTAATTTTTAAAGACTGTGATTCACTTATATTTAGGCTATTCTTGCATTATTATTGTCCGGGAAGATGGCTGGGCAACTTGATCCCAACCCCTTGCAAATGCTTTTCAAACAGGCTGCAGGCAGTTCTACAAGAGTGGCTGTCTCTCAGATTTCTCCCTTGGAAGACACATCTGGTGGCTTTTTAAGAGCAACACGCCTGAGATTTGGAACCTTTTGGCACATTTTTGACCCATGCCAATACTCCCTGAAACTCTCCTATAGGTCTTGACAGCTTGCTGCGGTATGGTTCTGTGGGTGCTAGGTGCCCTCTGATAGCTTGCCTGTGAATATGTGACTCAACCCCCAATTGTGTCCTGCCCTCTGGCCACACACACGACTTCCAGCAGAAGCCAACTGTTGCATTCCTATTGCCTCTTCGGCTGAAATCTACCTCAACAAAGACTGAGCATCAATCTTGAGGTGGATATACTCACAGAGCCATGGGTAGAACCTCTGCATGGTTATCTTTGGAAAAACAGTGCATGCACTGTTTGCACGGGTACCTTTTTGTTATTGTGGGTTCTTCTTCCAGGCACTGTAGCCAGTACAACCACTCCTGACTTGTAACTGTTATGCTATTTTATTGGAATAAGATAAAGTTACTGCAGTTTTCAATTATTTTACATCGTACGTCTTCTTCACAATGACACTATAACACTTCTGACCCCAGAGCTGCATTCATTGCAAAATACAAAACCACAAGACAATGACAGCATAGAATTTTGCTAGCTAGATATTCTGCTTACAAAATGAAACTCAGTAAAGAATGCACTGGTGTGCAAGTTGCTCTCCCATAAATAACTGGATAATATAAACATTTCACCTGCTGAAATGTTTTAATACACAGTAGCAACCTATACCTATCAGGGTAAGATTGATTCCATACACATTTTACCATCCATCTTGCTCCTGTTCGTGGATTATTGTGTGCAAAATGGCTCCCGTGTTTGCCCGCATATTACCAGCCACTAAAACAATTCATTGTATCCGAAACATTTTTGATTTCTTTCTGACGGATGGATAATGGGCCATACAAATTCAACTCTTGCTTTTTGTTCTAATTCTGTACCGTTTATTTTTTTTATCCAGTTTGAGTTAATTATCCTATGAATAAATTGGGAACTTGACAATTTAAAAAAACAACTTTTTAAACTTGTATAATTGAACATTTTTGTAAAAAAAAAAGTGCTGAAAACAATTGCTGTTTGGCACCACCATGTGTAGGTAAATAGATCCACAAATCTTACAGGGAATTAGCTGCTGAACATACAAATCAGATTAAAGAGAAATTGCAAGCCAGGATATGCTGACACGGCAGGGTCACAAACGGTAACTTAATATAAATGTTTGTCAGTTTTCAGCGAAACCATTAGGTGGGCTATCCCACCATGGTTTAAAGCTGCTGATTGCGGTCACCCTGGTTTGTAGCTTGGTGCTACTACACCAAGCAGTGAAGCAGAGTAGGTTTATCTGCTCTTCTTAAAAAGACTTATCCTCACACACGATGGAGATAAAAAATAGCTTGTACAGAGGTAATCGTAAGGGACGCCACAGTAGTTTAGTACATTGTGGTATACTTTAGCCAATTTTTAATTCCCTGAGCACATATTTTTTTTTTTTTTTTGAAATTCGTAGCCAATCGTTCCAATTCTTTGTCAAATCACAAACGCCAGAGGTCACCTTGCACATGCCAAGGATCACTCTGCGCCAATGCTCTTAGCCAAAAGGCCTAGAGCCACTGCACCGTTCCTGGAAGTACTGCAATACCAGGTTCGTGCCATGGAGGTGGATGGGTCAAGCCACCCCACCCACCTCCTGTTTCCAAAAAAGCAAGCATATACCTTCCTGACCAGGGAGAAACCACCCGGAGGTCATGGTGGCTGGTCAGGTCAGTTACGCATGATCTTAGCCAAAAGGTCCCTGAGCACATATAAAGCAATGGGACAGAGAGCAGACGTGTGCCCCCAAATTCCTCGCGTTCGAGTCAGCAGCAGCAAATTTTGAATTCTACACACTTTATACAAATGCTGTCCCCTCTTCCCTGACGCTCACTGACTCTATATCTTGGGAGGAGGTGGAGGGGCGGAGAAATTTTGAATTTTCACATTAAAAGGAGGCATTAATGGGAATGTTAAACACTTTTGCTTTCGCAATTGATAAATTTGTAAAATAAAAAAAAGCAACGATTTGGGTTTATCCAGTCAACAGATGAACCTGATCATCTCTTGTCCAAAGATTACCGTAACAATTCCTCTGCCCACTTCACAATGCCACTACACTCCCCCCTGCAGAGACACTTCCTGCTCCTCCCACAGTTCACAAGAGTACTCTACACTTCTTAATTCCCCAGTGTCATCAACCCAAACAAAAATAATCTAACGAAAGTTCCCCCTTTTTAAAGGGGCTCAAACAATAACCCCCAAATCATACATGAAATAAAGTAAACTTATCAATTTAAACAAGTATACAGATTGAGTGTCCGAAATCCAGACTTCCAAAATTTGGAATGTTCGAGAATGCAGAAACCCGATCCATGGTGGGGTCGTCCGGAAACCGGAAAATGGTCCGAAATCCAGATTTCCCCGACCTTGCCCCGGCCCGACCTCACCTCATACCGCGGCCGCCCGACCTCACCCCCTTACCTCGGTCGCCCGACCTCACCTCCTTACCTCGGTCGCCCGACCTCACCTCCTTACCTCGGTCGCCCGACCTCACCTCCTTACCTCGGCCGCCCGACCTCACCCCCTTACCTCGGTCGCCCGACCTCACCCCCTTACCTCGGTCGCCCGACCTCACCTCCTTACCTCGGCCGCCCGACCTCACCTCCTTACCTCGGCCGCCCGACCTCACCTCCTTACCTCGGCCGCCCGACCTCACCTCCTTACCTCGGTCGCCCGACCTCACCCCGGCTCTCGGCCACCCGACCTCACCTCCACCTTACCTCGGCCGCCCGACCTCGCCCCCCGGTCGCCCGACCTTGCCCTCGGCCGCCCGACCTCGCCTCCTTACCTCGGTCGCCCGACCTCACCCCGGCTCTCGGCCACCCGACCTCACCTCCACCTTACCTCGGCTGCCCGACCTCGCCCCCCAGTCGCCCGACCTTGCCCTCGGCCGCCCGACCTCGCCTCCTTACCTCGGCCGCCCGACCTCACCCTGGCCCTCGGCCGCCCGACCTCGCCTCCTTACCTCGGTCGCCCGACCTCGCCTCCTTACCTCGGCCGCCCGACCTCACCCTGGCCCTCGGCCGCCCGACCTCGCCTCCTTACCTCGGTCACCCGACCTCACCTCCTTACCTCGGTCGCCCGACCTCACCCCGGCCCTCGGCTGCCCGACCTCGCCTCCTTACCTCGGCAGCCCGACCTCGCCCCGGCCCGCCCTCGCCTCTTACCTCGGCCGCCCGATCTCATCCCCCGCTCGCCCGACCTCGCCCCGGCCCAGCCTCACCCCTTTACCTCGGCTGCCTGACCTCACCCTGGCCCTCAGCCGCCCAACCTCGCCTCCACCTTACCTCGGCCGCCCGACCCTTCCCGACCCCACCTACCTCGGCCCAGGCAAAGACATTCCGAAATCTGGAAATACCTGGAATCCGGAACGTCCTCTGTCCCCAGGTTTCCGGATTTCGGACGTCACATCTGTATTATTTTCTGTGTAGACTATGCCTTCCGATGCCCACCGGTTGCGGAAGGCCTCAAGCGAACTGCCGGACACCGCTCATGGAAGAGGTGCAGGCAGCCAGAGCGTCTAACTTGGACCTGTGGGTGGCCACGTGTGGGCAGGCCTTGGAGCAGACCCACGAGAAGGTCCTTCCTGCCCCCGCACTGGGTGGCCAAATATCAGGAGTGAGGGACAAGAGTACTCTATCTCATTTGCTGTGCTCTTCACTGCCAGTCCTGGCCATAGTTTCTGCCTGACGTTGTTGCTTTGTTCCTGGATATGGGCGGTGCACTGCAGGCAGAAGCTTGAACTTATGCAGAACACAGGCCATATCCAGGGCACAGAATTTGGTCCTGGAACAGCACAGCAGAATCAGGTATGAACTGCACTGAGAAGAGAATCAGTAAATGAAGTGCAGTGATATTCTGTACAAGTCCCTTAGGGGAGCATCCTCAAAGCTGCAGCACAAACTTTCACTTCAACAGCTGATTTGTTGCTTCCGGGGACTAAAAAATATATGCCTGATTGCAACTTAGGATATTTTGGGAATCATTGTTTAACATTTGCATTTGGACACTTGGCACTAATTGTGGTTGTCTGATTGTGTGAATAAAGATTTAGGGTTCAATTTTCCCCAAAGCTTTTTTTTTGGTGTACTTGAAGAGTTGCCCCCAAAAAAGTGAAGTGCGCCCCCAAAAAAATGTTCTAAGTTTCCCCGTTGGATTTCTTTATTTTGGCACAGCCTAACCTGTCCTTCAGTTTTGGGGGTGGAGCCTTGATCTGTGCCAAAAAGATTGGGTTGCCACGGTAACCAGGGGCACAATGCGAGCTGAGGATGCAAAGTGAAACATACAGCCAGCTCCCAACACATTAAAACACATTGCATCAACTTAAAAACATATTAAAATATATTGCAGCAACTTACCTCCAATTATTAAAGCCGGTCCCGCTACCCCGCCCCTAGCCCAGGCCGAATCCCCGGTCCGCTCCCCTAGCCCAGGCCGAATCCCCGGTCCGCTCCCCTAGCCCAGGCCGAATGGCCACCCGGTCCGTTCCTCTTCCCCTATCCCTGGCTGAATGGCCTCCTCCCTCCCGGTCCCCATACCTAACTGCACCCGAAAGGCTTACCCCCACCAACCCCACCCCCACCTCTCTCTCCCCCTCTCTTTTGCCTTTCCTGCTGCTGCTGTAACGGCATCTGCTGCACTTATCTGTGCCGATTTCCTTCCCTGTGCCTATTTCTTTAACTCTCCAGAAGGCTTTTCTGCAGAGGCTATATACGCTGGCCTAAGCAGAACTGCTCAGCTGGCCAAACTTGCCTAAATGGCTAGAATTGGCGTGGGTGACAGGTTAGCTGGAAAAAAAAGTACCTAAAAAAAATCGGAACTAATTGAGTTACACTGGTGCAAATTGATCAGGGAAACTGTGGTTTTTTTTTTAAACTTAGGACAAAAAAAGCAGCCTGCTCCAAAAAAAAACGGTGCAAATCACTGGGTAAAATTGAGCCCATATATTGTGGAGAGCTTCACAGATGAGTCTGATCCTGCACTTATCTGTCACTTTTCTCGCAGAAGGACACTGGATAACGATGAGAAACAGAACCTTGGCTGACTGTTTTTCTATCTGTCTCTCCAGTCCAGGATACTGAGACCAGTTATAGCATCCCAACTGAGATCTGGCAACTCTGTAAAGAATATGGAGTGAGCCTGGGCTCTTTGTGGTCTGTATAGCTCAGTACCACACTGGGCAGTAGATGTATCTACCAAGTGATTGAGAACTTGCAGTTGCATTTTAAAATAAAACATTTAGAATCATATAGCACAGAAAGAGGCCATTCAGCACATCGTGCCTGTGCCAGTTCTGTGAAAGCTTTGTAATAGTTCCCTGCTCTTTCCCCATAGCCCTGCAAAATTTTCCATTTCAAATATATATCCAGTTCCCTTTTGAAAGTTACTATTGAATCTGCTTCCACCACCCTTTCAGGCAGTCATTCCAGAGCATAACAACTCGCTGCGTAAAAAAAATGTCTCATGACCTCCCTGGTTCTTTTGCCAATTATCTTGAATGTGTGTCTTCTGATTACCGACTCTCTTGCCATTGGAAACAGTTTCTCCTTATTTGTTCTATCAAAACTCTTCATAATTCTGAACACCGCTATTAAATCTCCCACTGATCTTCTCTGCTCTAAAGAGAACAATCCCAGCTTCACAAGTCTATCCATATAACTAAAGTCCCTCACCCTGGTATCATTCTGCTAAATCTCCTCTGGACCCTCTTCAAGGCCGGGTCACTTTCCTAAAATGTGGTGTCCAGAATTAGACAGAATACTCCAGCTGAGCCCCAAGCAGTGATTTATAAAAATTTAGTATAATTTCCTTGCTTTTGTCGCTACCTAAAAAGGCAAGGATCCTAAATATTTTTTTTAACAGCCTTCTCAACTTGTCCTGTCACCTTCAAAGATTTGTGTATGTGAACTCCCAGGTCTATCTGTGCCTGCACCCCCTTTAAAATTGTGCCATTTAGTTTATATTATCTCTCCTCATTCCTTTTACCAAGCTCTTGCCTCCGTGTCAAATTCTATCTGGCATGTCTCCTCCTCACTGTTTACTATATTTCCCAATTTTGTCTCATCTGGAAACTTTGAAAATATGTCCCCTATACCCAAGTCCAGGTCATTAATATATATCAAAAAAAGCAATGGTCCTAATACCGAGCCCTGGGGGACACCACTCTATACTTCCATCCAGTCTGAAAAACAATTGTTCACCACTTCTCTGCTTTCTCTCTCTCTTGGCCAGTTTTATATCCACACTGCCACTGCCCCTTTAACCCAATTTTGCTAACAAGGTTAATAGAAACCATGTAATGACTGAAAGTGCTCTAATTTATCCAAGAGTTGATAGAGATGCACGCTATATTCCCTGTGAACCTCATGAAATATTCTATCATTAATCTTTAGGTTTGACCTGTGAATTATTACTAATTATTTCAGCTTTGGTTCAACCATCATGAATATTTTCCAAAAAATTGTATCGTGCTCCATGTTACATTCACATTTGCAGGTTCCATCCTATACCAGAGGTCTACCAAACTCGTGCATCCTCAGTGGTGCATTTAACAGCCAGCGCTGACCATTTTACAACGAGAGAAAGCTACAATATTGAAACAGATTCTCAGTGGAGCGCATCCTCCAACCAGACATTGCCTTCTTCACAGCTTCACACTGGATCAACGCATACCAATTACTTACAGGCAGACCCATACAACCCATATAGTTCTACATATCCGAGACAATTGGATCCCAGCTATCACCTCTCTGAATTTTATCACGTGAATCCGGATATCTACGCTGCTGCTGCTCGTGGCCTTCTCACAGATGAGGACCTTTTGCATGCTGGTGTTGTTGCCTCCTTACAAGAATCTGGAATGGACCAGCACAGTAAAGTGGAAGTATCTAAATCTTCCGTGTCTTCACTCCGGTAAGAAGCTAGCAATAAAAGATTATTAGGCACTCAGTAAATACTATTTACAGAAATATTTTTTTAAAATCATAAGTTCAGGCAGGGTTATCAAGGAGCCAAATTCAGTTATCAGCAGTTACTATTGTCCTGAAATCACATCACCACAGGAAAGTTTCCCATCTGATCTCAACAGACAAACTTCCAAAAATAGTTAGAATCGTAAAATTGCGTTTTGTTTGTTCAATTGACTCTGGTTCTATTCATGTGCAGTTTTACATGTTTATTGTCACGATTATAAATCCCAAGTTCATAAACCAGTGCCTTTCAATATTTTCTGCGTTGGGGACCCCTGTAAATATTAAGACCACAGTGTCGGCTACCCAAAGGAAACCAGTACGACAGCACTATATCCAGCAACAGAAATAATCTGGTTAGCTAGTCAACAAATACAGAAGTATTCAGAAATTTAAAGGGCCCACAGACCTATACACTAAACAACATCTGCTTACTAGACGGAACACAATTTCATTGTTTCCTATAGGCATTATTTGAGTGTTTTATCTTGTATAAAAATTAGTTTCAAATTTCCAGTTAACAAGATTTTCTCACAAACACAAGTTGATGATTTCACAGTGCTTGCTGCAAACTCAGCGTACTATATTTGGAAATTAGAAGTTAGGTATCTTTAAATTGTACATTCTCTTAATTTAGAGTACATGGCTATTTAAACACAAAACAATTCTTAGGCATTTGTTCATCACAATCCATATTTATAATGGGTACTAGCGCCATAGCCTGGAGTCTGTATGCAAGTCTACATGTGTAGATAGCGTGGAGCTGTTTCTTTGTTCGGCAGCTCTCAGTGGGGTGCCTTGGTTTTACATTACATTGCTTTTACATACCAATGCAGCACCTTGCATTTAAATAGTATCTTTAACATAGAAAATATCCAAAGGTGCCTCACAGAAGAGCAGTGGATACTGAGCAGTAATGGAAGAGTTAGAGGAGATGACTGAAAGCAAGATCAAAAGGGAAGGTTTTGAGGAGACTTTTGAAGGTGGGGACAGAGGTGTTTAGGGAGGGAGCTCAGGAGTAAGCAAAGTTGGCTTGAGGCTTGTCCACTGAGAATGCTGAAGAATTATGGCTGCAGGCAGGAGTTGGAGCCCTCTGGCTTCCTCGCCATCCTCTGTTATCAGTGTCATCTCCCTCATCATACTGAAGGTCTTCGTTCTTTGGTGCAGCAGTGTACAGCAAACCAGTATCAATGGGACACTTTGTGAACAGTTTTTCAAGAAGCCATCAGACCTGTCGAGGCAGCAGAATTGTTGCACGAGAGGACCCCAATGGTCTTCTCGATGTGGGCTTTAGTCCAGCCATGGATCTAATTGTAGTGCAGTTTGGCCACTGAGCGTGGCTCATGAATCCTCTCAAGAGCCTAATTGTGTTAGTGAATAGCTCTTGTCCCCAAGCAGCCAGCCTCTCACGTACTGTACAGGAACATGAGTATATGTGATGGGCATAAATGTAACTTTAGGCGATGGTGTAAAATGGGCGATATGAGTATCAGTGAGTGGCACTCTCGCCTCTGAGTCAGAAGGTTGTGGGTTCAAGTCCCACTCCAGGCACTTGAGCACAAAAAATCTAGGCTGTCACTCCAATGCAGTGCTGAGGGTGCACTGCACTGTCGGATGTGCCGTCTTTCGGATGAGATGTTAAAACGAGGCCTCGTCTGCTCTCTCAAGTGGGGGTAAAAGGTCCCATGGCCCTATTTTGAAGAACAGCAGGGGAATTAGCCCCAGTATCCTAGCCAATATTTATTCCTCAATCAACATAACAACAAAACAGATTATCTGGTCAGTATCACATTGCTCTTTGTGGGAGCTTGCTTGTGTGCAATTTGGCTGCCGCGTTTCCCACATTACAACAATGACTACACTTCAAAAGTATTTCATTGGCTGTAAAGCGCTTTAAGATGTCCGGTGGTCGAGAAAGATGCTATATAAATCCAAGTCTTTTCTTTTATGTCGAATTATTCACCCATTATACACAATTGATTTTCCTTTCCATTGGTCCATGGAAGGGAAATCCATGGCACACCAATTCGATTTTGCGCCATTGGCCAAAGATAAAATTACCCACATTGTGTCCATGTAATGCGCTGCCTAGTCATGAAATCTTTGTTGGAAAATAATTGCCACTTTCTCATTGGATTTCACCAGTAGAAATATAATTAGGGATATAATTTCCACATGTATATGCAATAAATTGCTTTCTTAATGTTTTCTTTCATTGTCCCTCTCTCAGACTACAGCAATTAGAACGGATGGGCTTCTCAACTGAAAAGGCTGTTTTAGCACTGGCTGCTTCGGGAAAGGTGGAGAGTGCTGTCAACCTCCTAGTGGAAGACCAAGTTGGAGAGGATGCTGTTGTGACAGCAAAGGTGAAAATGACATCCAAGTGAATGTCATTGGTACTGTTCAACATTGCCCCCTACAGGAGCAAAATGTCTTTACAGGTTCCTGAAAGCGGATTCAAGTCCAGTCGGTCGATGCTACCTTTGTGTCACAAAAGTGAAACATTAACACAGTTGTCCATTTTGTAGATTTGCATCTATGTATCACTAAAATTGTTACTTAGATTTCATGCCCAGCGGTCATTTTTCATTAATATATTTCAGTAATGGTCACTAATATTTAAATATGTTGAAAGAAATACTGGGCAGGCGGATATGGTTTTGAAATCTGATTCCCATATGTCTGAGTCAAGTCAGAAATATTTGGCATGAGGTTGAATGGTACCTACACATTAATTAAAATGAAATATATATTTCTAAAGCATTTCTGTAATAACTAGGCACTAAATTTGTATCTTGCTGTAAGTTTGGAATCATTTGAAATGTCCTGGAGATTGTGAATAAACATTACAATGAATGCAAACGGGTTCCTACAAAAATACTACTACTTAAACCTGGCCAAATTAGGTGAAAGGGAACTTTAAAAAAAAAGCCAATGACAGTGGTGGGATATAGCAGCTTCAAACTAAAGAAATTACACAATGTGTTGAAAAAGTAGTATTTTACTTGAACTTTTTGCCAAATTTTCAAATGTTTCCTCTGCTCACCAATGTAACAGTTTGATGCAAATAACACAGCTTATAGTAATTAAATTAACGAACAGCATTAAATATTGTTCCTTTTAACAATTATCTGCATTTACGAACCGAGAGAGATGGATAACAAGGTTCAATCTAGGAAGAGGCTGTAATAGCCCTTTGCTGGTTGCTTGATTTTTCTGAGTTTAGAATTTGGTTTTGGTCACTCACATGTCTAACTTGCACGGCTGCCCATCACCATGCTTACGAATTTCCAAACATAGTTACTAGAGGAGAGTTTCAGTTTCCCTGATATGATGGAGAGCTTACAAGTTGACAAGAGAAAAGTCTTGGGAATTCTCGAGTATGCAGGTGTATTACTGGAGTTCAACCAGTTAAAACCACACAGCTTACCAGTATATGGCGACAATAAGCTTCCCAATGCTCTCTAGGACCAATTAGGCTGGGAGCTAGCTGGAGCTGAGTGGAAGTATCACAGCTCCCATTGACAGATGCTCATCTTCAGATCCCATTAATGGGCCAGGCCCCCCTGGTCAGTCAAGTTCCCTGCAGCAAAGCGGACATACCTGGTCCATGTATCGGATTGTACAATTTCCCATAAAGGGTTAACTTGGTTCCTATTTTCTAGGTGTGTCATCTTGGATCTAACTTGACACTAAAAAGACCATACATCCCATTGCATTCCTCACCACCCACTCCAAGGGTAACAACAACTAGTTAGTTTATAGGTTAATATTCCAATAACATAATAGAATTTGATTCTTCATGAAGTAAAAAGTACCCTGGGACATAAAAGCTGATCAAGAATTAAAAATACATAAGATAATCATACTAATGATATGGACTGCAAAACTGAGCTCTGCTAATTATTCCAAGTTCTAGTTTTGGAAGAAATGCCACTTGGGATGTATACACTATTTTAGACATTTGATGCTGATAACTGGGAGTGAGCTTCGTGGTAGCATTCCCGCCGCTGAGTCAGAAGGTGAAGAGTTCAAGCCCCACTCCAGAAAGCTCCTGGTCTCTAAATATTAGGATGACCTCCAGTGGGTTACTCGCGACCAGACGGAGTGGCCACTGGCTCAGTGGTAGGATTTCTGCCTTGGAGTCAGAAAGGTTGGGCTCGAATCCCACCCCAGACAGCCCCGGCAAGTAGGGAACAGACCGCCGGCTCGGAATACTGGATTGACATCCAGTGGGCATACTTGTGTCCGATGAGTGCAGGTGCCTCCTCTATCGAAAAGGGTTGGTGAGGCTCTTTAGCCTTGGTTGCAGCCCACCTAGGAGAAGGTACAACGGAAGATAAAAACTGAGCAAGGCAATGGGAAATCACCTCAACTACTCTTTCCTAGAAAATGGCTCAAGACTCTAACCTGGGAGACTCTAGGATCAGCTCTGGGGCAGAACACAATGGACTTACTGTAGTTAGTCAATTTGAATATGCAAGTTACATGTAACCAGTGTGACATATAAAATAAATCTTTTGTCTTATACAGCGATAAAGTATTACAAAAAATAAAAATTCAAAGAAAAGCATCAAAAAAAGGTCAAAAGACTTAATTTACCTTTTAATGAATATTATGACACGCTTCTCATAGTTGGTATAAAACAGTGCTCTGTACATTGAAATAAGTACGCCCTTTAAGACTGTATATGAAAACACAGTGGCACCAAAAGTTGTACATTGTAAATATACTGAATAAGTGAATACTTTTGCTAGCAACCTGCAATAAAAGCCCATAGTCAAGATACAGAATCTGTGGATAAACAAATAGCAAACCAAATCAGAAACACATGTTGCCTTAATTATGAAATTAAACACTGCACACTGAGCACCATTAAGACACATATAAATCTGTTACAGCCTTAAATGACTGCAATTGAAATGCTACCTTCAAGTACAAATTCAGAGATATATGTACATAAATACTTATAGTACATTTTCATGCTTTGATGGTGAAATGTCCCATTTATTTTAGAATTTTAAGTAGCAGTCCTCTGTTCTCTAGTGAGTATTAATTGGATGTGTACATCCACATTTTTTGCTGATTTGCTATCTATTTTAACATATGCCCTTTAGAACTAAAAAATACACGACTTCTAATAAGATAAAAAGTTTTAGGAATTGCTGGTACGTAATGTTCAAATGTAATAGGAAAGGCAGTATGTTCCTTGCGATTAATATTTTGAGTAACGCATAGATCATTTTAATATTCCAAACAACATTTCTAAATTATATTTAATCTGATCAGAGGAAAACAAATCTAATGGCTCACTTAAAAAGATTTCCTTTACTATCCCTTACTGCTGTTACCATAAATATAACAACAGTATCAGCAAAGTAGTTTGAATATAATTTAAAGAGACAGGATCCCATTTGTTAAACTTCTCCCAAACATTATTTTCAGTTCTAAAGCATTTATTAAAATGCAAACTGATAATCGCTTTCATTCACAAATATTCAATGGTGGGGGTGGGGGCGGAATGGCGAGGTGGGCTCCAGAACTGAATATTACAATTTAACTACGCTATTTGCAAAGTAATAAGTCTGTATTCCTTGATCTGATAAAGACATCTGCTAAAAATGAGAAAATTTTTAAAAATGAATCTCTGTAATTGTTCCTTCTCTTTGATCTAAAATTGTTTACATTCTAATTAAGCAATCATTACTGGCCAACCTACATTTAATCAAAAATAAAAGTAAAAACACCCTGAGTACACAGAAATTGTTGGATGATTCCATTCTAATTTATGAATCGAACAAAGAGTCAAAGATCCATCATAAAATGAGGTGTTCATTTTGGAGAGAACTATCTGGAAGGAGGTGACCAAGGGACAGTGTCTCATTAAACAATTAATTTTTCCATGTAATGAAACTAATTTATCTTTTTGAAATACGTAATGTAAACTGATGGCAATAGTATGATTATACAGCATTTTAGAAAAATTAACCTACTTGTTCATTTACCTACAAGTAAACATTTTCACAAACACAGGAGAAGAAACACCAGTGGCTGCCTTATGACATATTCACCAGAGGCTATGTTTATGAAAAAAAAACACAGAATAGTCATTAAAATGGTGAAACATTGTGTGATATCTATACCATATCTCTGAGATTCCCATTAAGAAAGCAGCCTAGAACACAAGTCATTTTCAGTACGAATAGAGGAAAATGGCCGCAGTTGGACGAGGCAAATCAAGTTAGTCCACTGATGTATTACACAGGACAAATATATGCTTTATGAACAGCTCCAGTGGTTTGGTAATCTGCTTAATCCAGTTTACCACATGTTGTTGCAGGAAGGCACCACATAATTTACATTTACATTGTCCTTAATCATTTCTCTTCAATTTTATGTGCAAGCCTGTGTGAGATAATCTTGTAGGCCGCAAAGCTGCCTCGCTTGCCTCTGAAGAAATTTGGAGGTACAGTCGCGTAAGGATCTACTCCAGATCCATGATCAGGTTCTGTTATGACAAAGACAACATAGTAAATTCAGTTGGACAGAAACATCATTGTACTGTAAGAGAGCTGTTTTATAATAAGAATCCAGAAATGAAGAACAAGGCGGCAAATAAGTAACAATAAATGAGGTTAAGGTTACAAGTTGATTTGCTGAATCTCAGCTTTACATTTTCAATTCACCCATAGCATTATCTGATGGAGTCATTTGGGGGAAGAGCAGTAGTTAGGAGAATGAAGTTTGAACTGTACATTTAGGATATTGACGTTTTACTAAGGGTTATTGAGTTGCCAGAATTTGAAAGGCATAGCCTGGAAATGACTGTGAGCAAATTTACTATATGTATGCATCAATGTATAACATTTCTCTCTCTGCTACTTTAATGATTCTTCCCTTCAATATAAATGGGTTAACATTCCTAGTAAAACAGCAGAGAGAAATTTGATATGAATGCATGTGGTAACAGCACTCATGATCATTTTCAGACTATTTTTTATAAATTCTGACAGCTGAATTAAGACCCATTAAAATCCTATCTGTACAAGATCATCACTTGCAGTCAGTTCCAGGCTCCTGTCGTTGCAGCAGGTATTTACTTTGAGCAAAGTTTATAGAATGGATAGAAAATTATCAGATTTAACGGGAATTCCGGGTTTGGACCTAAAGGAGGGAAATCAGCCAAGGTCTTTAAAGACCAAAAGATGAGGTGACTTGTTTAGCCTGTTTAATTGCTTCATTCTTAAGTCAAAACAACTCATTTCACTTGTGCTGTTTCTCTCACTTTTAATACAGAATTTATTAAAAGAAAATTATGAAAGAATAGAAACAATATTTTATCAGATTTATACAGAATTGGGGGCCATTAGAATTATAATTTTTACAAGAGTATTCTTTGCTTATCCTTTATCAATTAGCGCTTTCCGCCCAAAATTTGATATTAAAAAAAAAGTGTTAGCTCCCTCAGTCTTAGTGTATATGTTATGGCTTCAGCAGTCTACAGTAGTGCACAGGCTGTTATTTCAGAAAACAAGAATTTGACCTGTGACTTTTAAGTACGATCAGGTAAATGCAATAATCTCATTGTACAATAAAATTGGAAAATGCTACGAATACCCAGGATCTGAAAAAAGATTGTTTAATGTTTCCAATAGGGCATTAAAGAAAAGGATACCCCTTTTAGGACTGACCGGAACGAAGGGGATGCTCGTCAAATAAGTTAAATACTGATACAATGAGATTAATAGCCTGAAACATGAACTCTCCTTTCAGATGTTGATGGCCCTTCTGTATACTTCCAGTATTTTCCAGTTTTAGTCCAGATTTCTCACACTTGGCACTTCAGTTTAACTGTGGGCAATGTGAATCCAGGTACTTTTTGCTTTAAACACAGTATAAAGACAACCAGAAACAATAGTATGAATAAGGTTACAAATGAAGAAAAATAAAATCATTTGAGCATTTCTTCCTTTTTAGCAAGCAGTAGACAAAACCATAGACACTCTTCCTCACAGAGCAGTGGGAATGGAAGTAGGAACAGAGTCTTCTCAGGAAAATAGCAAAGCAGGAATAGTCAGTGGTTGAGTATATTCAAGACAGAGATTGATTGATTATTGGATACTAAGGGATAGGGGCATAGTGCAGGAAGGTGGAGTTGAGGTAGAAGATCAGCCATGACCTTACTGAATGACAGTGCAGGCTCGAAGGGCCGAATGGCCTACTCCTATTTCTTCTGTTCTTAAGGAATGGGAGCAAGTCTTCAAAAGCAAAATTAGTCAGTTAATTTAATTAAAGACAATCTTCAGTTGACTACTGAGATAGACTATGTCTATCAGAGTATCAGTCTATGAAATGCCAGCACCTGTGAGAGCAGGTGAAAGAGAAAGCAGCGTTATATTTGTAGAACAGATCGTTTCACTTTAATGGATTCCGCACTTTGTCATGAAGAGAAGGAAACCAGGCAAAAACATGGAAGAAAATGCATTTAGATGTAAAGTTAGAGCTTGACAAACAGCTTGAGCGAATGGAGTTTAAATAAAAGAGACAGCAACCATTTTGCTGAGCTCTATGAAAATTGAGTACATGAGATTTATTGTAAGTTTTACAACAGCCCTGTATACAATGTTAAAAAAGACAATGAGAATTGATTGAGCTAATTTTTTTAAAAAGCTAATGCTAAATGAGATGATCTTGTATCTGAAGTAAATGCTGCTTTTGCTGGACTAAAATTTACAACAATATATTTAATGAATTTACTCAGTAAGACGTCGTTTGGCTCTTATTTTTGCTATTTATCAATAATTAAAATATTTATAGACTTAATATCAAACCATTCCATAGAGTGTGATGATTTCAAATGTGTTATTGAGCTCACAGTTGTTTTGCTGTTGCTTTTCCCTGATGCTAAACCCATGTCATGAATAAAATCATTAAACCCAAATGATTGCAAAGACATATACACAAAATATAAATTCACAGTAGATAACTTATTGCGTAAAAATTGTGCACATTCCTTGCATCAATTAAATGTTGAGCATCACAATTCTATGTTAGTATTTTGTTTTCAGGACAGTGCCTATAAGGTTTGAACATATATTATATTTTAATATGCACAGTAGTTTATGTGTATTGTATTAAAAGTTGCAGTTTCTAATACAGGCCCTTTGTACACTGTTTGAACGCAGACAGCATACAGTTTCCTGTCTCATAAAGACTGTGTTGTAGTAATATCACAACATTTCCAAATGGTTACCAAAAAAGGTTAATACCATTATAAATTACTTTGGCAATTATAATTATGATATGCCCATCATTAAAAACTATGTCAAATTTCTCTGTCACAAATATATTCCTTGACTAAATGTAAAGACGTAGCTATGATATTTGAAAGATTATGTGGAGCAGCTTTAAATAATTATTGCAAAATATAGATCACAACAGAATAAACAAAGAGATTCAGAGCTCAGTTTAATATTTAATACTTTCACGACCATCAATGCTACTGTTTATTGTTTGATTTGCAACATCTGAATACACAATTTTGTTTGTGACGGAATTAGCCATTTATTTGTTTGCGGAAGTCAGTGCAACAACCTTTTTATGCAGAAAATGCACATTGAGTGTTGGTGGCTTGTGAAGAATAAACTATCACGTAGCATTGTCATTTCTATAGCTTTTACATTATTAAAAAATCATTGTATAATTATTTTACAAAATAATAGCTTAAAAACAATACTTTGAGTCGTATTTACAGTGACAAAATTGCAAGTCAATCTTAATCTGTAGAATGGCTGCGGGGTAACTGTAAAAGATGGGGGAAAGCATCCTATTGGAGTGGTGCTAAAGAGCATAAAGGGGCAACTACTCTGTTGCCATGCATTACAATTTCATGTTTTGCAAGATATTTTTGTAATGTATATTTTGTCATTTTCGCCTCCTCACTTAAGTGTTCCTGAGATATGGTTCCAGGGCTACCAGTTATCCTTCAGTACCTTTGCTGCAGTTGTTATTATGTTTGATAGTTTTCTCCTCCATCATTCAATTTAAACCACGTGACTCCATTTTCCCTGAAGAAGGCGACTGCAATGCGGTTCCATCATGTGCCCAAAGCCAACCATACTTCTCCCAAGTAGCCATTTTTCATGTGTGAGCCTTGGTCGTGGGTGTCAGAAGGATATTCAACCATAGAAAGGTTCACAGTTGAGCCCTGTCCACACAGCTATTTTTTCCAGCAAGGGTTATTTGATAGTAATGATGAACAGGAACGCTTACTGATCATTATCCAGTGCATGTGAGAGTACCAATTAAGATAGGATTGATTTCATATTGAGTAGCCGACTTCAGTGTCCTCCTTGCAGGCCTCCCATCCGCTAACCTCCAACTTTTGCAAAAACTCAGTACTCGGATCCTGTCTCGCACTACGTCTTGTTCACCCATCAGCCACATTGACACTGATGTACATTGGCTCCCTGTCCCTCAATGTAGTCAATTCAAAATCCTTATCCATGTCTTAAAATCTCACCACCTTCCTATCTCTGGAATTTCCTCCAGCCTTATATTCCCTCTGCACCTTCAGTTCTCTGATTTTGGTATTTTTTAAAATCCTCTCTTCCCACTTCCCCTAGCTAACCGCCCTCCCCCTCTCCCATTGGTGGCAGAGCCTTCAGCCATTCTACTGTTTGGAACTCTCCCTAATTCCCTTTGCCCTTCCACTTCTCTCTTCACCTTTAAAAATCTTTAAAAAATATCCCTTCGATCAAGCTTTCAGTTAATCATTTTGTCATCTCAATATCTCCAATCCTAGCCTCCCATCCTTCACCCTCCATAAACTCCAACTTGCCCAAAATGTCATTGCCCATATCCCTTCCTTCACTAAGTTCTATTCCATCTTCACTGACCTACACTAGCTGCCTGACTCCCAATGTACTGAATTTACAATTCTCATCTTCAAATCTTCATGGCCTTTGCTGACTCTATGCAATCTCCTCCAGCATCTCCTCGCATGTCTTTTGGTTCTCTGACTCTGGGCTCTTGTGCATTCCCCTCCCTTTATGCCACCACTGATTGCAGAGCCCCTTGCCATCTAACCTTATTCTCTGGACATCCCTCACCAAATCCTTTCATCGCTCCACTTCTTACTTTACCTTTTGTAGCCTTCTTAAAACCCATCTCTCCAAGCAATCCTTAATTAACTCCTAATGCTCCCACTATGGCTTGGTGTCCATTCCCATTTCTCTGTAAAGCAGCTTGGGTTTTATTTTCCTATGTTAAAGGCACGATATAAATTCATGTTTTTGGTTTGTAATCCAGAGTTATAACAACATAGTAATGTCTTGGCACGATAAGATCATTGGTCCATCTTGCCTACCTTTCCAAACCTTCCAGCAGGTTCCTCACTGTAATTCTAGAACTAATAGCCCTGTGTCCCATTTTTAACAGGAACTCATCCTGTCTTTTTAAAAAATCTGCCTTGGTTTTTCTGTTCCAGCATCCTCACTGGTAATCTATTCCACAATGTTATCACCCTCTTAACTCAGAAAAAAGCTACATTTCTTATTTTCTTTTGAGACCCTTACCTTTAAATGGCTCTGCGCTCCTCCAATTCTGGCCTCTTGCCAACCCCGATTGTAATCGCTCCACCATTGTCGGCAGTACCTTCAGCTACCTAGCCCCAAGCTCTGGAATTCCCTCCCTAAACCTTTACACCTCCTTTAAGAACTACAGGGCCAAAATTCAGGCCCGCCAGAAAGCTGGCGTACCTACCTTTTTTTTTTAAAAACGTTTTTTCCACCAGGAGCGTTGAGGTGGCCTTTGGGTCGGTTTTTGGGACTTTGTACTTTTTTTTAAACATTGGACCGGAAGTCGGTCATAGTGGGGGTGGAAGTGCGGCAGTAAGTCACACTGAGGGGCGGAGGTTGGGGTGGGATCGAGACTCCGCTGCTGTCACTCAGCGGTGCTGCGGTGATGACGTCACAGCGCATGTGCGTCACCATGCTCTCTCCCCTCCGTTAAAGGGGAGAGAATTGGGCCACCAGGGTGGGTTTCAGCCGGGCCAGCAGACTGGCACCCAAGAGGGGGTGCCAAGCTGCCTGTTGGCGGCCCGGCCGAACTCGGGGGAGCAATAGTGCGGCCGACATGGAAGTCGGCTAGCAAAAAATATAAGATGGCAGCCGTGGCATTCAGCCCTCGCCTTTAATAGCCGCTGCACCGCCAGGGCAGAGAGAGAGCAGACAAGGTGCACCGACAGAGAAAGCTGTCAGGGGCACCTCACGGCGGGGCAACGATTTTTTAACCTAAATTTCGGTCAGAGTATTCTGGAGGCGAGGGAGAGCAGCGGTACGCATTTTGATGATGTGCTTGCGGCGGCCATCAGCAGCAGGGCGGAAGTGGGAACAGGCCGAAATATCCCTGACCTGAATTTGGGTCGGGGTGGCCAATGGACTGCAACGCGGTGACCACTCGATTCTACCACATGGCCGCCGCAAAACAGCGGAAATAGGCCTTATACGGACCCTAAACTTCAGCCCCTACCTCTTTGACTAAGCTCTGTCCTAATATCTCCTTATGTGGCTCAGTGTCAAACTTTGTCTGATAACACTCCTGTACATGCCTTGGGATATTTCACAACATTAAAGACGCTCTATAAATGCAAGTTGTTGTTGGTGACGGTGGTGTCCCCTAATCCATGAATCATATATCTGACAAAAATAACTTTCTTGGATCTAAATTCTCTATCCTCACAAAATCTTAAAACATCTCTATTAAGTCTCTCTTCATCCTTTTCTTTAAAGAGCAAAGACTTAGGGTAGACAATGTTTCCTCATTAATCAGTCCTCTAAGTTCAGGAATCAGCCTCATACCTCTCTTCTGTATGCCCTCCAATAATTCTATATCTGTTCTGTAATTATGGAGAAAAGACTAAACACAGTGCTCCAAATGCGGTCTCTTCAAGGCCAGCTACAACTTCAAAATTACTTAGCTATACATACTAACTTCCATATCCTTGTTTCCAAACGTTTCACTGACCTGTTTAACAAAGCCCCCACATCTCTTCTCTGCTCTGTTATCTCAAGCATGTTATCATTTGACTTGCCCTGCACATTCTCACTTCTTCTACCTACCACAGAATTATAGAATCACAGAATAGTTACAGCATGGAAGAAGGCCATTCAGCCCGTCGAACCCGTGCCAGCTCTCTGCAAGAGCACCTCAGCTAGTCCCACTCCCCTGCCCTTTCCCCGTAGCCCTGCAAATATTTTTCTTTTAGGTACTTATCCAACTCCCTTTTGAAAGCAGTGATTGAGTCTGGCTCCATCACCCTTTCAGGCAGTGCATTCCAGATCCTAACCACTCGCTGTGTAAAAAAGTTTTTTCTTGTGTCGCCTTTGGTTCTTTTCCTTAAATCTGTGTCCTCTGGTTCTCGACCCTTCTGCCAATGGGAACAGTTTCTCTCTATCTACTCTGTCCAGACCCCTCATGATATTGAATACCTCTATCATATCTCCTCTCAATCTTCTCTGCTCTAAAGAGAACAACCTCAAGTTCTCCATTTATCCATGTAACTGAAATCCCTCATCCTTGGAATCATTCTTGTAAATCTTTTCTGCACCCTCTCTTAAGCCTTCACATCCTTCCTAAAGTGCGTTGTCCAGAATTGGACACAATACTCCAGTTGGGGTCGAACCAGTGTTTTATACAGGTTCATCATAAATTCCACGCTTTTGTACTCATTCTTTCTACCAAAATGTATCACTTCACACATCTGCCACGTGTCCGCCCGTTCCACCAGCCTGTCTATGTCCTCTTGAAGTCTATCACTCTCCTGCACGCTGTTCACAAGTTTTGCTTCATCTGCAAATTTTGAAATTATGCCTTGTACACCCACATCCAAGTCATTAATATACATCAAGAAAAACAGTGGTCCCAGAACTGACCCCTAGGGAACACCACTCTATACCTTCCCCCAGTCCGAAAAACAACTGTCAACCACTAGTCTCTGTTTCCTGTCACTTAGCCAATTCTGTATCCATGCTGCCACTGTCCCTTTTATTCCATGGGCTTCAACTTTGCTGGCAAGCCTATTATGTGGCACTTTAGCAAACGGCTTTTTGAAATCCATGTACGCCACGTCAACTGCATTACCCTCATCAACCCTCTCTGTTAACTCATCAAAAAACTCAATCAAGTTGGTTAAACACAATTTGCCTTTAACAAATCCGTGCTGGCTTTCTTTAATTAATCCACACTTGTCCAAGTGACTGTTAATTTTGTCCTTGATTATGGTTTCTAAAAGCTTCCCCACTACCGAGGTTTCTGGGTTTATCTTTACACCCTTTTTTGAACAAGGGTGTAACATTTGCAATTTTCCAGTTCTCTGGCACCACCCCCGTTTCTAAGGAGGATTGGAAGATTATGGCCAGTACCTCCACAATTTCTTCCTTCACTTCCCTCAGCGTCCTAGGATGCATCCCATCCGCTCCTGGTGACTTATCTACTTTAAGTACAGCCAGCTTTTCTAGTACTTTTATCAATTCTTATCCCATCCAGTATCTCCTCTATCTACTCCTTTACTACGTCTATGGCAGCATCTTCTTCCTTGGTGAAGATAGATACAAAGTACTCATTTAGTACCTCAACCATACTCTCTGCCTCCATGCATAGCTCTCCTTTATGGTCCCTAATCGGCCTCACCCCTCCTCGTAGTACCCGTTTATTATTTATATACCTATAGAAGACTTTTAGATTACCTTTTATGTTACCTAATCTCATGACTTTATGTTGAATTCCATCTGCCCATTTACCTACGCCGTTGAGGTCCCTTTGGATTATTGCACACTGGTTAGCACCCAATTTGATATCATCCAAAGATTATATTCCATCCTGCAAATCATTTACAAAAATTAACAGCAGCAGCTCCAATACTGATCCCTGTGGCTTGTGAATCATGACCATTCAGTACTCTGTGTTGTACATATTATTATGTAGTATATTTTTCACAGCGTTGTCACTTTTCTGACTTACGTTACATGTTTCTGGCACGGTTTTGTTAAATCACTGTCATTTGCAAGGTGAAGCTCTGCTGAATATATTTTAGAAGTTGTGAAATCAGAAGAAAGCTTTTTGTAAAACTGAAGATGGCGTGATAGTTTCAAGCTGATTTTTACCTCATTTTGTCACTGATAGGATAACATTTTGTTAGAATTACACTGAGCTCACAGGGCTAATGTGTACATTGGACTGTTTTCATCTGTTACCTGAAATATTCCACAGTAATAAAATAAACATAATGAAATATAGCTCCTCGTCACTTCAGCCTCTATGCAGGATTGTTAAGCATCCAGCCATTACAAAATGCTTGGGACCATTTGTTGGCATGAATACTGCAATTTTTAATGTTTGACCACTTGGTTACCTGGCCACACGATGGCTTCCAGTAAGGTTACCCTTCTAGCCAGAACTTCTAATTCAGCTTGAAGATCTTGGAACATCTGCCAACTAACAGCCTGGTGGAGATTGAAAACAGCAACAGAAAATGTTTGGTTTCCCCGGTTAAAAATTAGTTATGATCAGGAGTTGGGAACCAGGCCAGTCACGCTCTTATTACTTTCAGTAATAGTTTAATTCACCGTGGTAAATATACCTGTTTAAATAATATTCAAGAAGGAAAAATAATCCAATTTTACTAAGTAGCTATTTGTAAGCTTTTGGGAACTGGCTGAACTGCAAATAAAACCAATTTCATCAACTGGTAAATATGACACTTTTTCTAGATTATTTGCAGGTTTTTCCATTGTAAATTTCAGATCATTTTAATGTTTCAATTGAAAGACAATGTAGGAGATTATTTTGGAGTAAATTATGGACTTTCCTAGTTCCCACTGTTGCAGTGTCTGGGTATTTGGTTATCCCCATACACACATAAATAACAGCACTACAGTAAGGATTTGTACTGAGAATTGGACATCACACTCAGACACACAATAAAGAACATTGCTTGTTGACATTGTCCTTTACTTTAAGTATAACTCCCTCCCTACACCATATATGATTTATCCAATTCAAACCAGAAGCAATTGTTGAAAACAAATTGAAAATTAAACACTAGTTTTTTTCATGTTCTGTTGTGTGACCTGTTGTGCCTGCCCATAAGACTCGGTACAAAAATCTTTCCATTCCCTTTACTCACCATGAATACCAATCATAGTCTCCAAGATTAATACCCTCTCTGCTAAAATCTTCAAAGCTTCCCGGATTTGGTGTATACCTTCCCCCTGTGGAAGACAGATACAGCCATCAAGGGAAATGCCAGCAACTGACTTGCTGTCATATCCTCCTTTTTTTTTGGTAGGGATTTGGCCTCAATTTCAGCATTCCATATGAATGACCAAAACAAAGGCAGTAGCATGCAGGTTCCATCTCAGTCTCTAAACTGCAAACATTTAGATATTGCTTTTAGGTTGTCATTGCAATGCATTCGTCCGGAGCTCAGACATTTAAAAAAAACACTACCAAACAAGCTAGCTCGGAACACTTTTCTTAACAAATCTAACAGATTATTCACTAGGCAGAATGCAAACATTAAGTTCAAACCGCTTACTTTGGGTTCAGGCTGTGGTGTTTTTTTTAGTACAGATGCAACCTACATTTTAAATAACTGCATATCATTATTACTGGAAACGTTGTACAAGGCAGGATGCGAAACGAGGACACATCAGCATGTTAATATTTCTCTGTTTAATGAAGCAGCCGGATGCAAATTATTAAAGTCAGGCAACACACATAACATGGTAAGTCATGCAACAAGACAACATGAATGGAGGACAGTTTTAATGACATTTCCACAGCTGTATCCCCTTCCCGCTGCATGAGGAACAGGTAAATGACTGAAGCACTTGGCACATTTAAACATGTTTAGAAGACTCTTTGACAAAATTTGACAAAGTTTAATAAACAATTGTTTTTTCTTTAGTGAAGCTGTGCATTCAGCTTCATATAGAAAAACATCCCAAAAACAATTTTCACAATCAAGTTTTGATTAATGTAACTTTTCTTGAATCAACTAAATGTATTCAGTCAGAAAGGTTTGGAAGAAACATGCAGAATATATTGAACAAACTCATTAACTGTACTTTACGAACCTAGAAACCATGTTTGTAGCCATGATTTTTTGAGTTTTAAAATAACATGCACTATTACCAAGAACTTCACAGCAGCACCTCCAGGAACACAATGACCAATCATGGCCATTTCTTTCACAGAGCAAAAGAAACAGCAGTTTCAATTTCAAATGAAGGGATTACAGAATTTTAAAAAATGAAATGAAGAGTTCAGTGATGAGTCAACACACTCTCGAAACAGCAGCATCAAACCGCCAAAGAAAATAGCATACCCACCAGAATTTACAGAATTGGGAAATGCATTAAATAGGCTTATGAAGTTTACTGTATTTAAAATGTTTCTCCAATGGCTAGAGTTGTTAAACTGGTGGGTTAATTACAGAACAAGTCAATAGGTTAACAAAAGACAAAACCACAACACTCCAAGTTAATAAAAAAATACTTTTTCATGCGTGGATTAGCAACACTCCTCTTTTGGTTTGTTGCCTTTTCCCATCTGATGCTACACATCTTCTCGTGATGAAAGCACAGGTTGACAACTTGCTCCCATGCTTCCACCAATGTTGCTGAGAGGTGTGTAAGGATGGTGAAGGTAACTATTCCTCCCCTTCCCTCCTTGTGGGAAGTACCTGGTGTTGGGCGACACAAAAGTAGATAGTTTGGCCATCAGCGAGGAGGACTGTAAAAGACTTCAGGAGGACATAGAAAGTCAGAATGAGCAGACAGATGGCAGATGGAACCAGGCTGAAACATTTAGATTTAAAAGGACGCTACCAGAAATGCGAGGGTATACCTATCACGAAAAGACAAGGCTGAGAGGCGATCTAATCGAGGTCTTTAAAATTATGAAAGGTTTTGAGAGAGTAGATAGAGAGAGAGTGTTTCCATTTGTGGGGAATTGCAAAATTAGTGGCCATCACTACAGGTGCACTGTCCCGAATCCGGACTTCCAAAAACCAGACATTTCAGCGAGCGGCGAGGTCCGAAATCCGGCAAGGATTCGGTCTGCGGCGAGGTCAGAAATCTGGCAAAACCAGAAATCCGGCACGGATTTGGTCCCGAGGATTCCGGATTTAAGACTATCGATTTTCTTGTCTGAAATCCGGCAAAACCCAAAAACCGTCACGGACTCGGTCCCGAATTTCAAACGTTGCACCTGTATAAGATAGTCACCAAGAAATCCAATAGGGAATTCAGAAGAAACTTCTTTACCCAGAGAGTGGTGAGAATGTGGAACTCGCTACCACAGGGAGTGGTTGAAGTGAATAGTAAAGATGCATTTCAGGGGAGGTTAGATAAGCATATGAGGAAAAAGGGAATAGAGGGTTATGGTGATAGATTTAGATGAGGAAAGACACGAGGATGCTCGTGTGGGCCATAAATGCCGGCATGTACTGGTTGGGCTGAATGGCCTGTTTCTGTGCCATATATCCTATGTTGTCCTAAGTAATTTAATGTGGAGTAGTGTAAGATGATGCACTTTGGTAGAAGGAATGGGTGTTTACACCTATTGGAGATGTTGAAGCATGTGGAGTAATAGAGAGGCCAGGAGGTACAAATACAAAGGGGCCAAAAATCAATGGTCGTTCTGGTACACGTGCAACCTAAGTCCAGTGGAAGGACTGGAAATTTGTCTGGAATGCAGATATGTCAGCTTCTAGCCTTGCAAGTTTCTGTGGGGCCTTGTTTGGGACAGGACCTCTGTTCACTCATATCAGAAAGGGCATGGCTGGAGGCGGGGACCCCAGGCTGGGAGTTTCTTCATCCCTGGCCTGGTGGAACAGGTGTAAGTAGTTAGCTCACTGAAAAGATTTTTTCAAAGATTTTTTTTTTTGAGGGGTTGGATGAGATGGGGAATCCCAGCAATCTGTCCTCCCCGCCCCCACCCCCCCGACCCCCGTAAACAGGACCAAGCAACTCCACTGGTATCATCGGCGTCCCTGATCAGGCAATCACCCACAATATGGTCCAGTGGTGCAGGAGCCCATCAGCAATATTAAAATAAGGTGACCACCCCCTGATCCTACATTACCATGGTCAAGAGTGGAGGTCACAGGTGGGAACATCCTGGCACTTATGCAAGGTTGCCACCCCAGCAGAATTTCAGGGCCATAAGTCTGAATCCAATGAGATAAAAAATTTTAAAAAGGACAATTAGCATTTTGCGTTTATAAATAGGGGCACAGAGTATAAGAATAAATGATCAGAAAATTGTGTGCGGTGAGGTCCAAATAAGTGCTGCTAGTGGGCAAGGCTCCCCGTCAGCAGTGCAAACTCAAAATGATTCCTATACTCCACATGGTGCCAAGCCCAGATGGCATAAGACACCCTCTTGGAGGGAGTGAATGTACTAAAAGGTTAATCCTGAGCACTGTTTCAAGACAAACCACAACTATCAGACACGGGATGCAAGTACAAACTGCTAAAAGGCAAGTTCAACACTATATGGAAGCAGTTCTTCAGGGAAAGAGTGATCAATGCCCAGAGTGGTCTTCCAGTTAGAGTATTAGAGCCAAATGCTCTAGTGTCATTGGAAGCGGCAGATAGATGGTGTAATGGTCATAATGTAATGATGTAATGATCGTAATACTATGGAAGGATGAGCTGGATGAGTCGAATGGCATCTCTCATCTGTACATATCTTTTGTGTCATCTGTACATATTTTTTGTGTCCTTTATCTTTGGATCATTTGGGATCAGGTCAGGCTCGGACTCTGCAGCTCTGTTGCCACTTTCATGCCAGTGCATCAACATGGAAGTGGCCATATAACCACAACCTTACATGGCAAAGCCACTTCAGAATTATGTACATTCATACAGCTCATGGTCATGCCAACATGTGTACCATGATTCAGCAAGGGAGATGAAGATCTAGCCAGTGAGAAACACTCAAAATCTGCTTGGGCAGCTTGATACTGCATTCAGGCTGACACGTCAAAGGAAATTCCACCTGCTTTGGGCTACACTTGAAATTTTCTGATCACTACAATAGATGCCAAAAAATTTCATTCATAATCATTCCCAGATCAATATTCCCCATGAAAAAGTTTCCTGCAAACAAGAATTGCCCACCGCCCGAAACGAAGTGCACCTACCGAAGTGTTCTGGCTGCCCCAATGCATGGGGGGCAGGGGGGGCCATTCCGTAGAAATTCAGCACTTCGGGGGTTTTTTCGGAGCTGGATGGAAGTGGCCTAATCGGGGCAGAAGTGGGGGCAAGGCGGAGTGGCCATCACTAGTGGGGCGGAAGTGGGAGCGGAGTGGCCGACGCTGCAAGGCATCAGCGCCGCGCTGATGACATCATTGTGCTGGCGCTTCACAACGTCCCTCCATTTCAGTTAAGGGGGCGGGGGGGAGGGGCGCTGCAAACTCTGCAGCCACTTCAGTGGCAAACACTGGGCCACCAGGGAGGGTTTCGGCCGGTCCAGCGGCCTGGCACCCAAGAGAGGGTGGCACGCAAGAGGGGGTGCCAGGCTGCCTGTTGGGGCCCGGCTGAACCCGCGGCCATAATTGTCAGCCTGACCTGGCAATCGGCCGACAAAAAAAAACAACATGGCGTCGACGGTAGCGCCACCTCCCTGCGCCGCCAAGCCACAGAGTGTACCGACAGCAAAAGCTGTCAGTGGCACCGACCGACGGTGGGGCCGCTCCCTCGGGGCAATTCCAGGAAAAGGGCCATTTCCCAGGGGGCAATTTTGGGCGGGAAAATGGGCGGAGCGGTCCCGGAGACCGCTCCAAAACTGAGGAAAGGCAATTTTCAAAATGGCGGCCCCTCCGCAGAGACTCGGTGGCCAGTCCGCTCCAACCCGTGGCCGCGGCTTTCAGGCTGCCAGAGGCCTTATGGAAAATGGCAATTTCGGCTCCAGAATATCTTAATTCACAGACATTCTGCCATTTCCATGTTCTATTAAGCCCTAGAATAACAGTAGTTACCCATTTCATGTCAAAGAACTCTTATTGTCATTTGATTCACTTGCAACTGATTCACATCTAAATGTAACCAATAATGAACAATTGAGCCTGATTGGAGCTGATAGTGAGCTAGAACTATTTTGGGTGAAGGATCACATGTTGATGTTGGGCAAAGAAGCTGCAATATATAGCAACATGGATTGCTAAGACCCAGCTTTGCACCTATTCCTCACATAATGGGTTCCCACTCTCAATTTCACACTCATGGAGAGGTGCTGAGCAAAGGACTGGCACTGGTTCAGGTCAACAGAAAGCTGGAGGACCAGTCACACCAAGACATTGCCGAATACTTCCTATTGGCTGGTGTTGCAGAGGAGTGACAGCAACACTCTACCAACGATGTCTCCGCAAGATCCTGCAAATCCCCTGGGAGGACAGATGCACCATCATCAGTGTCCTCGTCCAGGCCAACATCCCCAGCATTGAAGCACTGACCACACTCGATCAGCTTCGTTGGGCAGGCCACATAGTTCGCATGCCAGACACGAGACTCCCACAGCAAGTGCTGTATGCGGAGCTCCCTCACGGCAAACGAGCCAAAGGTGGGCAGCGGAAACGTTACAAGGACACCCTCAAAGCCTCCCAGATAAAGTGCAACATCCCCACTGACATCTGTGAGTCTCTGGCCAAAGACCGCCCTAAGTGGAGAAAGTGCATCCAGGAGGGCGTTGAGCACTTCGAGTCTCAACGCCGCGAGCGTGCAGAGGTCAAGCGCAGGCAGCGGAAGGAGCGTGCGGCAAACCGGTTCCACCCACCTCTTCCCTCAACGACTGTGACAGGGTCTGTGGCTCTCGTATTGGACTGTTCAGCCACCAAAGAACTCACTTCAGGAGTGGAAGCAAGTCTTCCTCGATTCCGAGGGACTGCCTATGCTGATGATGATCCCTTGGCTGTGAAAGGAGTGCAGTGTGGGAGGCTTCGGGAAAGCAAAACGATAATCTGGTTTGAGCAATCAGTCTGAATGCAGTATAACGCTATCTTACCACACCACAATCATTCAGCAGGCCGATGAATTTCATAAACTCAGTAAAATAACTTGTGTGCTGAACTGAACGCTGCAGAATTAAAAACTTGCATCCGCAAAGGTTATTAGCTGAAGTTTTATAATATAAAGTGGTTTTGAGCTGAAGTTTTATAATATAATACAAACTTACTCAGCAATTTTTTTTGTTGATTCATGAAATAAACCATATATGTGACTTTGTAAAACTAGAAGGTAGTACCTTTGAGAAATCAACTTCAACAAGTCATTGGTTTTGTAAATCAGCAAGCATTACATGCGTCCATCAGAATCCTGAACCTGTCATTCCAACAAACCAACATTTGAATTTGAAACCAAGGTCCATGTTTTGCCAGGTGCTTATATGGTGCTGAACTATAGTGTAAAGTCGTAGCCTATCTTACCTTATATGCCATGTTTAAATTGGGCTACAGTGTTGCTTCGAATGCATTCATGAGTTAAAGCAGGCATTTTCTGTGCTGGCAAAGAATGGGCGCTCATCCAGTAAAGATACTGTGCAGGCCCAGGTGAATACAGGTTGAACCTCTCTTACCCGGCACCCTCGGGTCCTGGCCTGTGCCAAATAAGAGAATTTGCCGGACGACGGGAGGTCAGCATTTCGGGCCCAGCTTCGGTCGGTCCGGAGGCAGCGGGGAGCGGAGGAGCTGCAGCAAGAGGCTGGGCAACTTCTACGGCTCCTACGCGTCGCCCGACTACTTCTGCCTGCAGTGCACCGTAGCACAGCTGGACTGCACCTGGGCGGTGGACACGCAGGACAGCCGGCGCATGGTGCTGCAGCTCGGCCTGCAGCTGGGTTACAGCGACAGGGTGCGTGTGTAGGACGGGGCGGCCCAGGAGCGCGGCAGGCTGCTGCAAACCCTCTCCTTCCGCAACAACCGCCGCCCCGTCACCCTCGAGTCCTCCCGGGGTCAGATCGCCGTCTCTCACCACACTGAGCCTGGCAGCACTGGCCACAGCTTCAACGCCACCTACCAGGTGAAAGGCTACTGCCTCCCGCGGGAGCGGCAACGATGGGGGCTGCTTCGCCGACGCGCAGCGCTGCGACGGATGGTGGCACTGCCCGGACGGCAAGGCCGAGGAGAGCTGCGCGGCCTGCCAGAAGGACGAGTACCCGTGCGGGGGCACCAGCGGCATGTGCTACCCGCCGGCAGACCGCTGCAACAACCAGAAGAACTGCCCCGACGGCTCAGACGAGAAGAACTGCTTCTTTTGCCAGTCGGGGAACTTCCACTGCGGCACCAAGATCAGAATCTTCGAGCAGTGGCGGTGCGACGGGCAGGAGGATTGCCAGGACGAAGCTGGGCCCGAAATGCGGCCAGCCTCAGGACGCAGCACGCCCACCTGGCCTCAGAGGGAGCACCGGAGGCGGCGGGGAGAGGAGGAGCGGCCAGCCCCAGGATAATGCGCGGGTTGCTACCCCCCCGTCAGGAATGATGCTGGATGAGGGAGGTAGCCGGATAAAACAGTTCCGGATTTGAGAGTTTCAACCTGTACTTGTATATTTACTTTCGAACAACTGCATACCTGTAAGGGTGATGCCTTAATGCTCCGAGCATTTTTGCTTCCTTAACATTTTATTGAAATTAAGCCACATCGTTGTACGTCGGTCTATGCCACCCAAAATCTGGCTTTATTTTAGTTGCTAAATAAATTCCTTTTGCAAGGACTTAAACAAATATATAATCGGGGGGGGGGGGGGGGCACTTCACACACCAACATTTCTCCTCAAGCAACAATTACTTTGTTCCGTTGCTGTAGTTTATTGAAAATATTAAATTGTTGGTGAGTGGGGGAAATGGGCCGTGGTCGCCAAAAAGTGGAACAAAGACCATCTGTGGCAGCAGTAAGTGCAAAATTAGATTTATCCCATCAAAAACATCTAAAATTGGACCCAAGGAATCTCTCTAATAATTCTGTAGAATAAATACTCTGCCGTGTAACTGAGATAAATATACAGAAGGGAGAAAAGTTATTTGAAGTATCAAAATGTAAGATTTTTCAAATGTCTTCTAAATAGAGCAAGTTAACTTTAACTAGCTACCAATTTACTAATTTTCATGAATTTATTTCAGTTATGTGCAAGTTAAACAGACGATTGTGTGACTTTTTACAGAAGTACAATCCAGTACGGATTTGGAGCTTACCGGTTGTCCTTTATCTCCTGGCTCTCCTCTTGTTCCTTGTTCCCCCTGTAAAATATAGTGTTAAAGTGTAAATGGCCTAATGAAAATACTAGTACACCCGGAAACTGTGGATGAACCATAAGTGTAAAAGGGGCACTTCAGTTTTTACTTGCAAAGACCTTAAGTTACTGCTAGACTTGACTATTCCAATGCACTCCTGGCTGGCCTTCCACATTCTACATAAACTAGAGGTGATGCCAGTGTCCTATCTCACACCAAGTCCCGCTCACCCATCAGCCCTGTGCTCACTGACCTACACTAGCTCCCGGTTAAGCAATGCCTCGATTTCAAAATTTTCACCCTTGTTTTCAAATCTCTCCATGGCCTCACCCCTCCCTATCTCTGTAATCTCCTCCAACCTCACAACCCCCCCCACTCGCCCCGAGATATGTGCGCTCCTCTAATACTGTTCTCTTGAGCATCCCTGATTATAATCGCTCAATCACTGGTGGCTGTGCCTTCTGTTGCCTAGGCCCCAAGCTCTGGAACTCCGTGCCTAAACCACTCCGCCTCTCTACCCCTCTTTCCTTCTTCAAGACGCTCCTTAAAACCTACCTCTTTAATAATTTCTCCTTATGTGGCTCAGTGTCAAATTTTTTGTCTCATAATACTCCTGTGAAGTGCCTTGGGACGTTTCACTACAATAAAGGTGCTATATAAATACAAGTTGTTGTTGTTAATTTGCAGCCCAGGAAAATCAATATGATGCTGCAGTGGGACCATTGCTTCAGCACCTGAAGAAACAAGAGACAAGACTGAAGTGGTCGTACAGCTCCAAAGCTTGGACCAGGACCAGGCTGGAGCCATCAGCAAGGGTCAGCAATGGGAGGGAGAGGAGGCTTCAACTGCAATCTCTTCTACCAGTTCTGCTGCTACCTCGGGCCTACAGGCATGGTGGTCCTGGCGAGTGGCAGGAACAGAGGTAGGTGAGAGGGAAATAGGCTAGGAACGCGGGTCTCGATCCCTCCACAGGGTAAGGAAAGAACGGTCAGTGTGGTCCCAGTCGAAGCGGCGGGAGAGAAATACAGGTCCAGACAGTGAGGTGGCAACAGTCTAAATTTGTCCCCTTTTCTGCCGCTATCCCACTTGATTTCCGTTGGGATAAAGGAGGAAAATCCATCCTTTGTCTCTGTGTATACCTTCTGTACTTTTTTCATGTTCCACCACAAACCCTTCTGACATCACTTGGCTGTCCATGACTGGAGCCACAGCACCAAATGCTATTATTTCAAAAATGAAAGTTAAATATTTACTGGTTAATATCAAACATTTACTAGTTGGAAAGAAGTTGGAGGTGTCTGCTCTAGTGCAGCAAGCATTTGTACTGGTTCGAGGTCGAGCACTGCATCGACATGGTGTTGCCTGCCACTCGGGGAAGGTAGGTGTAAATCCAAGACTGTTAACAATATTTCCTGACTGGAACAGGCTGAGTCAATGTTGCTACAAAGAGACGACAATGTGAGCACAGCAAAAGAGAAAAATTAAAGGAATATATAGGACAATGTAGAAAAAAAAACGTTAATGCAATAAATGATGTAATAAAAAGAAACAAAAAATAACGTGCAATATCAAAATGGATAATTTTACAGAATGAAAGATGCTGAAAACAAGCAATTAAATTGGTAGAAGTTCATACAGACAAAGAAAGCCCCAGATTTGCCGATACTGGTTAACTAATATCACCCGGGGCAGCAGTGGGGCCTCGTTGCCTCTGATTTAGGAAAGGGAAAATCAACCAGGATTGCCACACTTGGGTCACTAACCAAATGCCACTATTGAAAGTTCAGGCAAGGAACTGGGCTGTGATTCCCATCCGTGGTCAAGTGGTCTGTTGTCACTCACTGTTGGGACTTACCCATAAATACTGCCCCCACCGGAGGGTGATCGGTGACCATGAAATTATATGCCACCAAAATGTCAACACTTTTTAGAGAATGTAAGAAAAGTCAGGGATGATTCAGCTCCTCAATCCACATACCTCCACTACATTAACTCTCCTATCATGGCATTCAATTGCATATTGAATTGCCCCCAAATTTCTTCATCTGTTACTTTGTGTGGTAGATTATTCCAAACATTTGTGTAAATACGTTTTTCTTGCTTTATGTTCTAAATTTCTGTTTTTGTCCAAAATATCCTACTTTATTGGTGTACTTTGAATTAACATTCTCTTTTGCCTTGTATATACCATTCAATAATATTTTATATAATTTGATAAGGATAGGTTGAGTAGGTTGGGCCTATACACATTGGCGTTCAGAAGAATGAGAGGTGATCTTATTGAAACTTATAAGGTAACGAGGGAGCTCGACAAGGTGGATGCAGAGAGGATATTTCCACTCATAGGGGAAACTAAAACTAGAGGACATAGAATAAGGGGCCGCTCATTTAAAACTGAGGTGAGGAGAAATCTCTTCTCTCAGAGGGTTGTAAATCTATGGAATTATCTGCCACAGTGAGCTGTGGAGGCTGGGACACTGAATATATTTAAGGCGTAGACAGACTTTTGACGATAAGGAAGTAAAGGGTTATGGGGAGCCGTCAGGGAAGTGGAGCTGAGTCCATGATCAGATCAGCCATGATCTTATTGAATGGCTGAGTAGGCTCGAGGGGCCAAATGGCCTACTCCTGTTCCTATTTCTTATGTTCTTATATTCTCCAAAATCACACTAGGAACAACTTCTTCTCTAATCTTTCCACATAGCTCTCCCCTTTACACTTGGGATTAGTCTTGTTGCTCTTTTCTGTACCCGTTCTAATGCAGCTATATCTTTTATATAATAAAAATGACAAATGATGGGAATCTGGAATAAACCAGCAAGAAGTGGACGAAATGAATAAGGAAAAGAATGCCACAAACAAATACAACAAACTTCAAGTAAATTATAGTTGACCACTGCAATGTGGCAAGCCATTGTGCATTCAATCCATGTGTACAGAATTCCTGCTCCATACATACCACTCCAAATGCAAAGTATATATGCAAATGCATATATACTTGAAAAGGAAACATTTGCAGGACTTTGGGGATAGAACAAGTGAGTGGGATTAATTGGATAGCTCTTTTAAATGAAAGAAAGACTTGCATTGATATAGCACCTTTCACGACTACCAGACATCTCAAAGTGCTTTACAGCCAATGAAGTACTTTTGGAGTGTAGTCACTGTTGTAATGTGTAAAGTGTTGGCACAGGAATGATGGGCCGAATGGCCTCCTTTTGTGCTGTGAGATTCTATGATATGAAATCCAGGTTCAAAGATATCTGTCTTGAATGCTCAGCATACTAAGTATAGTAAACCGCTGCCTACTTCCACAATCTAATTGTTATTATGTAAAATACACAAATAAAACATTTTCTGAGTATAAAAGGAATTGCACTGAGGCCAGGGAAACTCTGCAAGTACAGAACAGAACACAAGAAATAAAGCAGAATTTCTTTTCATAAAGATTGCACAATATATGAGAGAAAAACACAACAAAAGAGGAAGTGGAAAGTAATGAAAGAGTCTGGTCACACCCCATAGGCAGCAGGAAGGAAACAGTGTTTAAAAAGTGCTAATGAAAAATGACTATACTATCTAAACAAAACTAGGTGATTCTAGAAAGGAGGAAAAGCAGAGTGCACAGTGGAATTATAACTTACACAGAAATTACGGCACAGAAACAGGCCATTCGGCCCAACTAGTCTGTGCCGGTGTTTATGCTCCACATGAGCTGTTTCCCACCCTACTTCATCGAATCCTATCTGAATATCTTTCTAAGTCCTTTCACCCCTGCAAACACAATCTTCTGCCATTTGAAAGCAGTCTGAGTGAACTGAGTTCAAGCAATCAGTCATCGAGGGAATCGATTGGGTCGAATGGTGGGGTATAGAAATGTTACACTGGCTGAGGTTGTCATTAAGGCACTAAGGCACAGTGGTGGGATACAGAGTAGGAATAATTTTATTCTACATCTAACCCATAAGAACATAATAAATAGGAGCAGGAGTAGGCCACCTGGCCCCTCGAGCTTGCTCCACCATTCAATAAGATCATGGCTGATCTGATCTTGGCCTCAACGCCACTTCACCGCCCGCTCCCCATAACCCGTGCTATATCTGACCTGTGAATGCTTGGGTACAATGAGTGGAAAAAAGGTTCTGCTCCCAAACACTGACATCCGTCAGCTTGATCAGATCTAGAAAGATTTTTTAAAAAGAGGAAAACAAAAAAAACACACGATTTCTAGAAAAACAGGAAGGAGCAAAATAAGAGAAAAAAAAAGAACATGAAGTAAATTGAGATTAGATATCATAAAAAGAGAGATAATCTACAAGAGTGATAAACTTTTCTTGTAAAGCATAAAACAAATAAACATATGAAATAAAAAAAAGGAGATTGGGAACAGTTTGAGTACAGAGCTGTTAAAAGAAAATGGGAGTCATTTTTACCTGAACTACGTGAGCTGTGATCTGGAGATTTTCTGGCTGATTTTCGTCCCATTCAAACTATAACTATATGTAGCAAATTAGGGATACTTTCAAGGACAGTGGTGATTTTGTTTGTAGATGCCTGTCAGACTGATGTTATAGAATACAAACGTACAGAGTGAATCATTTTGGGCTGAATTTTAATGGGGAAGGCGGGTTGGGGGTGGGGGAGCATCGAGGGGATCCGTTTAAGAACATAAGAACATATGAAATATGAACAGGAGTCGGCCATACCGCCCCTCGAGCCTGCTCCACCATTTAATACGATCTTGGCTGATCCGATCATGGACTCAGGTCCACTTCCCTGCCTGCTCCTCATAACCCCTTATTCCCTTATCAGTCAAGAAACTGTCTATCTCTGTCTTAAATTTATTCCACGACCCAGCTTCCACAGCTCTGAGGCAGCGAATTCCACAGATCCACAACCCTCTGAGAGAAGAAATTTTTCCTCATCTCAGTTTTAAATGGCCGGCCCCTTATTCTAAGATTATGCCCTCTAGTTTTAGTCTTCCCCATCAGTGAAAACATCCTCTCTCCATCCACCTTGTCAAGCCCCCTCATCATCTTATACATTTTGATAAGATCACCTCTCATTCTTTTGAATTCCAATGAGTAGAGGCCCAACCTACTCAACCTTTCCTCATAAGTTAACCCCCTCATCTCCAGAATCAATCTTGTGAACCTTCTCTGCACTGCCTCCAAAGCAGGGGCTTCCGAATTTAACGCCAGGGCCTGATTTGTATGGGAAGCCTCTGTTTCCCACCTGCAGTTAGCCAGATTAAGAAGCTGGCTGGCTCCAGGCAGATCAGCCTCAGCTGCACAGAGGAGAGAGGAGGGAGGATCACGTGGGGGCCGGGAGCGGCAGCAGCAACGGCTGGGGGGAGGGATTGGAAGAAGATTGGGGGCTAGAGCAACACGGGACGGGCCAGAGCTGGGGGGGGGAGGGGGGGAATTGGTGGTCTGGGGACAGGGGAGTGGGGGTGGGGGGAGGAGGGCTTGTGATGGGGGGTCTCCGATTGCAGGGCTGGGTTCGGTATCGACCCTGGATCCAGGAGGTGAGCGTGAAGGCACTTAGCCCCTGGATGCAGCAATCCGTGCCTTGCATTAGCTGGCGGGTTTCACGAGGTGTGCACAACCCGCCAACTAAAGGCAAAGACAAAATGCAGGTTAAAGAGGCGGTTTCCAGTCCATTATAATATTTACACAGACCACCCGCCTCCTGGTAGTGGATTGGCTGCCCGTCCCCCCGTCCCACCTTCATTAAAATGGGAAGTGGGCGGGTTGGAGGCAGGTTCAGGTCGGGATTCAGATTTTTAACACTTTAACTATCCCCACGTCCCCAACTCACCTGTTTTTTTTAGGTTAAAATTCCCCTATTATCGCTATGATGGAGCCATCAAAAATAAGCTGTTTGGGTGCATATGGCGGCAAAGTTGACAATTCTTGGGTAATGCACCCATGAGTTGTCAGTGATTACTAACATGGAATATTATGTCCTCGAAGGACTACAGCAGGACACCACCATGGAATACGACCCGGGGCCCAGAAGAGCCGAAGGCCCAGGGGCAGCACGGGCCAGCCCACACTGCGATATGTGTGCGCACTAGGTCCATGCAGCAGAGCTGGTCTCCAGACGTCCTGGGTAATCCTTGCCACTGGACCAAGACCTAGCTCTGTCAAGCCCGTGTGGTGGCTGGTGTGCATCTTCCACCCTTCAGGATGTAGTTTGGGATCCAGAATATTAGGTCCTTCATTGAAACACCTGTGAACTCGTCCCTTTTTGACCTGAAAGCAAGTGATCCTCGATACGAGGGACTGCCTATGATGATGAGGGAATATGAGTATCTCATGCCATTGTCTATTTATCCTGAGGTGAAAGCAGCTCACTTGTTTTCACTGTTTAACTCTAAAGCGCAGTGGTGAGAAACAGAGTTAAGTACCTTTGTTACAGTCATCCAGGTTAAGGGCTTTGTTATTTTGGCGTGTCAAAATGGTTTAAAATACTGGTAAAAGTATGTGGGGTACTGCTCATTATCTGCTGAGTTTTATTTCTGTATAAATTTACATCCTGCATTGAACTTTTTCACCTGCTTGAGGCCCACTTTGCAATATTGGGTTGCCCTGAGGGAGCCAGTGCTGGTGTCGCTGCATTCAGAAAGACCAGGTCTTCTCACAGCCTCTTCTGGGCCCCGTCCACCAATTTCTCCCCCCACCCTCCCCGGCTCCTCTGGCCCTGGGCCCTCGCCTCTTCTGGGCCCCGGGTCGTATTCCATGGTGCTGTCCTGCTGTAGTCCTTAGAGGGACTGCAGCAGGACACCACCAAAAGACAAGGCGGTTAAAAATACTCACCTGAACGTGGAGGGGGTCCAACCTTAAAAAGGCGGGCCACTGACCTGGCCACGGCTACCATCCCTCCGACCATCCCACTCTTCCGGTCGACCCCCTGCTCTCCCTGTCGCCGCCCTCTCCTGGTTCTCCCACCACTCCCTCCCTCCCGATCACCCCAACCTCCTCCCAGTCACCCGGACATATCCGAGGGCTTTTGCTGGCAGCGCTATGGTCCGATCTTCGAGTCTTCTCCAGCAAGCTGTCTGAGGACACCCATTAGGCCTCTGCAGTTTGCCCGTTCGAAGATAATGGAGCACGATTGAGCACACCTCAAGCCTATCCACTCAGGTGCAGGGATTGTTCCCTGCACACCCGTTCGTAGCCGAGAATGAATCCCCTCCCTCCCGTGTTTCAGGTAACAAGACCATTACAACTCAACATATATAACTCAACATTAACTGGTTCAAAAAATAGATGAAATAAATACATCAAGACAGTCATGAAGATTGGAGATAAGTGTGAAAACTGGCAGCTCAACTTACTGTTTCTCCTCTGAAACCTCTTTCTCCAGGATATCCAGATAGGCCCTGATTGAGTTAAAAATGCAAATTTCATTCAATAAGCAAATGGCTACAGAGCTACAATTTGTTATTTTAAAATTAGTGTTTGCAACAGCAGATGACACAAATTAGATTTGGAAATATGTGACTGTTTGACAAGAAAGCGAAGTCAACTTTCAGGACTGGAAATTTCTCCAACAAAATTAAGGAGAATTACGCTTTTTCTTTGCAAGCAGTGACCAAACAAATTTGTGGAATGTTTGGCATTGAAAATGTGTGATTTTCAAGACCACAAACGTGTGCAGGTCCTGCCTGAAACTGGCGGAATCTCAATTGGAATATTTAAATGACATGGAATTGGATAAATCTACAGCACCATTCCATTCGCAGCAAGTCATGCTTTGCAGGGCACTGCATGAAAGAAGCTATGCGGCCAGGGTGATAATCAGGCAGCAATTGTCTGCACCCGCCAAGATACTACAAATCAAGTTTTCCGGCGTTGTTTCACTCACTGCTGTGGAGAAGTGTCTCCACAGGAACTGGGTCAGCAGAGTCAGATGCAGACCTGTGCCTTCTGCTGTTAACAACATAGCCCATAATGCTGCCACAGCCAGTAACAGAACCAGTCAGCTGTGGCCTCAAAGCTGCACGTAGGGACATAATTTTTGCCCGCCACTTCTTAATCATTGCCATTTCAGCTTTGGAAAAAGCTGCCTGCTTTTGAGCCTTTATAAGGGCTTTCATTAATGTTGTTCCTCTATTACAGCACTCCTCTTTAATTTTTTCCAGCCCTTTATTGTTTTAAAAAATCATTCTTTGGGATGTAGGCATCGCAAGCAAGGTCGGCATTTATTGCCCAGTTCTAGTTGCTCTTGAGAAGGTGATAATCGGCCTTCTTCTTGAACCGCTACAGTCCATGTGGTGAAGGTACTCCCACAATACTGTTAGGTGTAATTTATTTGCTTCATGGGTTCTTTGCTTAAGAATTCATAGCAACACATTGCTATTAAGAAGTAGTTGGTTTATTAGCAAAGGTTTAACAATCACACTACACATTACCAGTTCATCCACCAGGCTCACAACCACCTGACTCATTGTGGATCCCCGAACCCAACTGGCTGGGGTTTTATTGAGTCTTGTGAGCATCACGTGACTGGCTAAGCCACTCCCAACTCAACAGCTCTACCGTTCTGTGAGCATACTCACAGGTGCATACATTACATTAGGTAGGCAGTTCCAGGATTTTGACCCAGCGACAATGAAAGAACGGCGGCAATATATATCCAGGTCGGGATGGTATGTGACTTGGAGGAGAATTTGGAGGTGATGGTGTCCCATGCACCTGCTGCTCTTGTCCTTTTAGGTAGTGGAGGTCATGACTGTTGGAGGTGCTGCCGAAGAAGCCTTGACAACTTGCTGTGAGTAGGTTATTGTTGAGTTGGTTTCACTTGATAGCACTGTTGACAACTCCATCCATCACTTTGCTGATGATTGAGAGTAGGCTGATGGGGCCATAATTGGCCAGGTTAGATTTGTCCTGCTTGTTGTGGACAGGAGATACCTGGGCAATTTTCCACATTGTCAGGTAGATGCCAGTGTTGTAGCTGTACTGGAGCAGCTTTGCTCGGGGCATGGCTAGTTCTGAAGCACAAATCTTGAGCACTACAGCCAGGATATTAGGGCCCGTAGCTGTTGCTGTGCCCAGTTCATTCAGCCGTTTCTTGATACCATGTAGAGTGAATCAAATTGGCTGAAGACTGGCATCTGTGATGCTAGGGACCTGAGGAGGAGGCCGAGAAAGATCATCCACCTGGAACTTCTATCTGAAGATGGTTGCAAATGTTTCAGCCTTGCCTTTTGCACTTGTGTGCTGGGCTCCACCATCATTGGGCATGGGGATGTTCATGAAGCTTCCTCCTTTCATTAGTTGCTTCATTTTGCATCACCTTTGGAAGTGGCAGGGTTGCAGAGCTTTGACCTGATCTGATGTTTTGGGTTGAGCTATGACCCGATTCCTTGGTCATAGGATCACTCAGCTCTGCATACATGTGAAAACTGACCACATGTCTGCGGATGACATTGCCAATGGGCGACATGCAGACTAAAAAGACAAAGGGGCTAAGGTTAGATCCTTGTGGGACTCCGCAGGTGACGGAGCAGGCGTGGGAAGAGATGTCATTGGTAGAAATACCTGTTTACAGTCGGATGGGTAAGAATGGAACATATGGTGGGCGGGAGGGAGAGAAATATGTTGTTAGATGGGAAATTGTAGGGTTGGATAAGCCATTAGACCTGACAAAACAGGTTTGTTTTAGTTGATGAAAATCCCACCTTCTCACAATATTCATCACAAACCATTTATACTATTAACTTCCTTGGGATCTTACTTCTTATCTCATAGAAGTAGCTATAACATAAATTACTTTGTGGGCTTAAGTCATACTAATATTCTATTACACCATACATGTCCAACTCCACATGTATTGAACATGTCTGCAACTTACTCTGTCTCCTTTTTCACCTTTAGGTCCTTCTGGCCCTGGTAAACCTAACCGACCAGTCAATCCCTAAGCAAAACAAAGTATGTTTTTGTTTAGAAAAGCAAGGCCTGAAATAATTGGTTTCAAATACAGATACAGCATTTGTATGGCAAACTACATTTCTCTGAAGTTATCATTTGAAGAATTAATAGTGTCTGATTTATCAAGGCAAAGTCCCTTCCTGCAAAAGTGGAATTCAAGTTCCAATGATATTTTTTGAGTTTGTGAAAGTAAAGCCCATAAGAACACCGACAAAAACAGTACATACCAATCTGGTCATGAAGGGTATACAGGTAATGTGAAATTTGAATGTTTTCTCCACCAATATAAAATGAATAATTTACCCTCCAATTTTGCAATGACTTACATCTTTCCCAGGCGGCCCTGGTGGTCCAATGGGTCCTTGTTGCCCAGGTGAACCTAAACATTTTCAAAAAAATAATATGTTTAATATGTGCTAATGCCTAAACCAGATAATATATTCAAAACCTTCAAAATATTAACTAGGAGATAATGATAAAATGTATCTCAGAGAAGGAGCAGGCACAGCAATCGGAAACAATGCTCTTTTTATCCTTTCTCCAAATTTACTGAAGCATCAGTGCACACAAGTGCAGATACATGCCATGCCATGTCTCTCCTCTGGGATGACCTTCCTGCCTTTCACCTACCTACATTGGTTGGGCTCGACACTGGAGCTGCTGAATTTCCGGACCCCTCTGTTAAGTGAGCTCTTCGAAATGCACAAGTAGCTCGCCCACAGAATGGAATCGGGGCCTGATGATGGAAATTGGTTGGGCCTCTTGCCAGTGACATTGTGTGGGTGGTGGACATGTTCCTCCTACTCCCCCCTCCCCCCAGCTCCCAACCTCCGCCCCGATGCTTGCTGAATCCGAGAATTGACCCCATTTGCCTTGAGCACAAAAATCTAGGCTATCACTCCAGTGCAGTGCTGAGGGAGCGCTGCATTGTTGGAGGATGAGACATTAAACCGAGGTCCTGTCTGTTCTCGCAAATGGACATAAAAGATCCCATGGCACTATTTTGAAGAAGAGCAGGGGAGTTATCCTCGGTGTCCTGGCCAATATTTATCCCTTAATCAACTTAACAAAAAACAATTATCTGGTCATTATTACATTGCTGTTTATGGGAGCTTGCTGTGCGCAAATTGGCCGCCGTGTTTCCCACATTACAACAGTGACTACATTCCAAAAGTACGTCATTGACTGTAAAGCGCTTTGAGACATCTGGTGGTCGTGAAAGGTACTATATAAATGCAAGTCTTTCTTTCGATTGGCAGCAGGGCACAATTGTCTTTATCTCACAAGTATGAAGCTGCTATAATTGAGAAGTGCTAAAGGTGTGAGTCAATTATAAATATATTTTTCATGAATGAAATAAACTTAATTATTAAATGTGGTACATTTACTTAATTTTGTTTTTTTCCCCAATATAAAAAATATTGTTAGATTATTTCCAGTGATCCACAGCTACAGATGATGAATTATAAGAATGTAAAGATGTGCGGTTCCAATATTTTGTAATTATTTTCATGCCACTGGAGTGCTATGCTATGCGTGGCAATGGATACTTCCACATTCATAGAAATTCAGTTTTTAGTCTTCCAGATGTGAAAATTAAAATTTAGATAAACATTATATATTCAATGTTACCATTTAAAAAAAAATGTATACATTTTCCTCTTGCTTTCCCATTTCATTTTTCTTCCCTATTGCCCCTCTTGCGTTGGCAGACAGGAAGCCTCCAGCCCAAGGTCCTGCTAACTAAGCCGCCATTCGAAAATGTACAGGTGTTGCTCGGATTGACCATCTTCTTCCAGTTTTAGCGGTTTCCCTCTAGGGAAGTGGCAAGCATCCTGCGTCGTTCATCGTCATCATTATCATCATAGGCAGTCCCTCGGAATCGAGGAAGACTTGCTTCCACTCTTAACATGAGTTCTTAGGTGGCTGTACAGTCCAATACGAGAGCCACAGACTCTGTCACAGGTGGGACAGATAGTCTTTGAGGGAAAGGGTGGGTGGGACTGGTTTGCCGCTCGCTCCGTCCGCTGCCTACGCTTGATTTCTGCATGCTCTCGGCGATGAGGCTCGAGGTGCTCAGCGCCCTCCCGGATGCGGAGGGACCCCCAGGTGTCAGTGGGGATGTTGCACTTTATCAGGGAGGCTTTGAGGGTGTCCTTGTAACGTTTCCGCTGTCCACCTTTGGCTCGTTTGCCGTGAAGGAGTTTAGAGTAGAGCGCTTGCTTTGGAAGTCTCGTGTCTGGCATGCGAACTGTGTGGCCTGCCCAGCGGAGCTGATCAAGTGTGGTCAGTGCTTCGATGCTGGGGATATTGGCCTGGTCGACGCCGCTAATGTTGGTGCGTCTGTCCTCCCAGGGGATTTGTAGGACATTGGGTGGGTAGTGGATGTGCTCTGCTTACATCCCCACCCCCGTAAATTGGCCCCACTGGCAACAGGGCACAATTATCTTTATCTCACAAATATGCAGCTGCTATAATTGAGAAGCGCTAAATGCGTGAGTCAATTATAAATATATTTTTCATGAATAGATTGCAAAATGAACTTAATTATTAAATGTGGTACATTTACTTAATTTTGACAACAAGATAGCATCAGAGACTTGCTGCACACGGAAATGACAGAAATGAACCTTAACCGTTACCATGACAGTGCACTGTCCTACCACCCATCACGTTATTTAATACCTGGACAATTATGGATGAAGTAATAGAATTTCATGAATATGGTGGATTGTTCAATAAAAAATTCTAAAATGAAGTTCTTCGCAGCATAGAACTTACCAACAGGTCCAACTGGTCCAGGTGGTCCCGGAGACCCACGAACACCAGTTACAACCGTATCTGTGAAGGTATTTGACAAGACGGAATCACCTGCTGAAAAGAAAAGTACCATCATGATTACAAACAGTATGATTTGGACAACTTCGCTTTCACACAAATATTAATGGGTTTTGCTAAAATCTGATGAGTCTCAACCTAAACGTTTGGTCCGGAGATTGTGAAAATTGCAAATACGTTTTTTTTTGCCTCTCTAGATTTCACCACTTCTTTGTTGAAGACACTGGAGTTCCTTGCCCATTCTTCATTACAGCAGGTGCTGGCACATGATTCCATTATTCAGGTATTACAGCAAAACTTGATTCTGTCCTCACCCTGTCCACCTTCCAGGAGGAGTCACTAGGCAGCGATCAGCAGCAAAAAATGATTTTCCCGTTTCTCTAGTGAAGGGCACTAAGACCATTTTAGAATGGCTGAGACCAGCCAACCCAGCGCAAACATTGGATCGGATCTTGGGTCTTCCCAGTCAGAGTTCTAGATTATTGAAGAGTAAACTTACCCACTGAGCCATTAAAACAGTTATATAGCCATAAATGGGTAGAATTTCCACAGCGGCCTGTCCTAATCTCCCACTGAGAAATTGTGTAAATGGCCATTTACACTGTTTCTCCAGAGTGTCTAAATCTTCCGCCGAAGTTATAGAGACAGAGCAGGAAAATTGCCTCAGAATTTCTGCCGCACGTCATGGTAGCATAGTACAGCCTTCCACAAGAGTTCTTAATATGCCAGAACACATGGACTGATGTGTCGCAAAACAGTACATTTATTAATCTTTTTGTGAATAAAGTAATTATAGCCAAATATTGCCTTGCCACCAGAGGGCAACATGCTGTGTCTGATGCTGAATCTATTTTAGCAAGTTTTAACATTGACACTATGGGGCGTTTTAGTCATCAATTCCCTCATGAGATACTTCAAAATTGAATGTAATTTGTGAGAACATGTAATGCTAAAACTATGTGCACTGCACAAAATAATGAAAAGCAACGACACAATCTGCATTTCATAAAATCATAGATTACAGCACATTTCGCTCATGAAGTCAGCGCCAGTATTTCTTTCATCTTCTGTTCACTCCTCATACCCTTTAATATTCCTTTTCTTCAAGCAACTATTGAATCCCTTTTTAAAGGTACTCATGGATTCTGCTTCAACAAAACTTATGGCACATAATGCCACATTCTAACCTCCCGATGTATAAAGACTTGTTTTCTAACCTCTTTAATTCCCTTTTCGGAAGAAGAATTTCTACAGGGGTGTCCCAATATCCTGTTGCAACTTTGGCAGAGAGAAACAGCATCAACAACGTGTAAACGCTCGAACAGCTCCAAGGCAGGGAAGTGGAGCTGAGACCATGATCAGATCAGACATTGTCTTATTAAATGGCGGAGCAGGCTTGAGGGGTCAAAAGGCCTACTCTTGCTCCTATTTCTTATGTTTGCTCAGCACTTCCTCTTGGAAGCGCATCCTTCTCACACACTGCTCCTCAGAGAGCTGGGGGTAGGAGTGTTGCTGCTTGTAAACTCATGGGGGGGTAAGGCCTCCTGACTAGACGCCCGCGGCCTCTCCTCATTCGTGGCACTGCATGGCCAACGGCCCTTCCACCTTCACGCCGCCTAACCAGAGCACGGAGTAGGCGACGTTGGTGAACTAGTAATGCACCCATTAAATTATTTCACTCAAGTTGTAAGGACCCCGTAATGCCAGATCATTCTTCAGATTTAAAGTCAGGGGTCAGGGGTTGATTTCAGTCACCAAGATATCCCTTGAGATATAGGGTATATAGGGTATAACTCATGCTTTTCCTTTGGCAATGCTTTTAATAATCTGAGAAGATTTGACTAGCGGTTTATTAACAGATAGCACTTCGTAAGGCCTTGCTTCAAATAGTTGAGGAGGCTGCTTCTGTGCAAGAACTTCTCTTATTCTCAACACGTGTCCTTCAAGCCTGGAGCTGAGTCCACGGCCAGATCAGCCATGATCTTATTGAATGGCGGAGCAGGCTCGAGGGGCTAGATGGCCTACTCCTGTTCCTAATTCTTATGTTCTTATGTTCTTATGTTCACGCGGAGTGCTGTGCGAAAACGTTGCGCTCAATGTGGACCCACCTGATTTTTCTGATAGGATTAGGAGCGGATGCTAAATGAGGTGTAGCCACCTAATTTTTCGATCGGGGCGCTAGCGGGACGTTGCACGATGACTGGCGCCATGATCCGAATGAAACTACAGGGCGAGGCTGTAGCATTTGGCACCACCGCAAAACCGGCACCAAATTTCCCGGCAGGGCGCTGGAAACTGTTCAAGCAATTCGAGACAGAGGCACTATACAACCGAATTTCCAGCCCATGATCTCCATTTCAGATCACAAGGGGGCCCTATTGATATATCACTGGGTCATGCAATAGAATAGCTAGATACTGGGCTGTACAAGCACACCCCAAAAACAAGGCTCTCAAACTGGTCACAGGAGTGACCACAGGGGCTGTAACCGAGAGAATACCTAAGGCAAGATTCGAAACTTACAAACACTGTGCCTGCACAACAAGGTCTCTCTGCTTCTCTACTCCATTTAACATTTTAATTTAAAGTGTATTTCTTTTCCCTATTCTTACTTTCTAAATGCATTATTAAATCAATCGGTTACTCTTTTATGTGTTTCGTATTGACTAAATATATTTTAAAACGCTTGAATAGAAATGCTTGAAATGAAGAGATCAATGAAGTTTGTAAGCCAGCTGATGAATGGCTGCACATTATAGTGACTGACTTGCGGTGCAGTTAAGGCCGCTGCTGTTTACCACAGAGCACCATATGCCCCGTTCTGACGTTGTAGCGGGTTGAAAACAATCAATAAAATAAATGAAGTTACAATTCAGAAAGAAATGGGGGAAGCATCACACTGAATAGTCGTAACACTAGGGATGTTCAAAATATTTGAAGCATCTTTTGCATCTATACATAATAAATTCAAAAACAAGCATCTAACGATTTGAGTGAAGTCAGGGATAAGCACAATAAAGATTAGTGGATAAGCTGGCACTAGACTAGTCTAATTCAGGATGGTAAGCCTATTATTTCAGCAAAGCCTAGGGGTGCAGTTTGCAACTGCTGCCCTACCGCTTCTCACGTGAAAAATAGGGAGGCAGTAGTTGAAAATCAGAGATAGGGAGCTGGGGAGAGTGGCAACTCGGTTGCCCCATTGACACCCAAGGCTGGTCTTATGCAATTTTCAGATGGGCGTGTACATAGACGGGCGAAGATTGCTTAAATATGCAAATGAGGGTCCTATGCCGGATCCTGTTTGCAATATTCAGGGATAAATGCCCATTTATACCAGGCAGTTGTGGCTGAACCAGCCGTTCTTAAAGGGACCAGGGATCGAATCCAAGTCTTACTGGTCCATTGTAGCTCAGTTGTTCCCTGACTTAACCAGCAGAGGACGAGCACAGCCACTGGGATGAACTTTGCTTTTGTTTTAAACCTTTTCCCTTGCGGAGTCAATGGCCTTCAGTTATCCTCATGTCGTAGGATAAGCATATAATCCTCGAGATCCTCCTTCATCAACAGACACACACAATTCTCAAGCTGTAGACAAGTAGGGGCCAGGTGGAATATAATGTTGGAAAATGTGAGGTCATCCACCTTGGAAAAAAAAACAGTAAAAGGGAATATTATTTGAATGAGGAGAAATTACAACATGCTGTGGTGCAGAGGGACCTGGGGGTCATTGTGCATGAAAAAAATTTTTTTTTTCTTTTGAGTTTACCTGCGAAAACATAAAACATGTATCCGTGCCACCCGACCTGGATGACACACACAAGACATTTACAAGGCCCTTTTTTGTTTTTTGGGGGTTTTTTTTGTGTTTTTTTTTTTTTGGGCACTAAAATCAAATTTTTCCTTTTTTCCAGTGCCCCCTATAAAAGGAGAGGGGGACACTAAAAGCACCGGCAATTAAAACAAATTAAACTTAAAAAATGTAAAATCAAATTAAAATTTGGTTGCCGGGCGTGATGATGCACTCCAGTCCCTCCGGTGCCCACCTCTCGCGGAAGGCCGCGAGCGTACCGGTGGACACCGCGTGCTCCATCTCCAAGGACACCCTGGACCGGATGTAAGAGCGGAAGAGAGGCAGGCAGTCAGGTTGAACGACCCCCTCGACCGCCCGCTGCCTGGACCGGCTGATGGCACCCTTGGCCGTGCCCAGGAGCAGTCCTACGAAGAGGCCTTCGGACCTACCCGCTCCCCTCCGCACAGGGTGCCCAAAGATCAGGAGAGTGGGACTGAAGTGCAGCCAGAATTTCAGGAGCAGCCTCATTGTGCATGAATCCCAAAAAGTTAGTTTGCAGGTGCAGCAGGTAATCAGGAAGGCGAATGGAATGTTGGCCTTCATTGCGAAAGGGATGGAGTAAAAAAGCAGGGAGATCCTGCTGCAACTGTACAGGGTATTGGTGAGGCTGCACCTGGAGTACTG